>NW_027196022.1:45000-114478 GCF_038502225.1 Cherax quadricarinatus | reverse complement strand
TTGATAACCAGATAAGATAACCAGATGTTGCACAAGTGTCTTAACTTTCATATTGTCGGTATTGTATACCTGTCTTGCACAACTTGTCAGGCACTGCAACATCATGGTATCTTGATTCAGAGGACATCTACATGACCTTCTTCACGACTTCTACACTAGCCCATCAGTTTGGGAAGGATCTACTTCCACTGGGGGATCCCGCCTACCAGTGACTATGCCCTCGTCTGCTACACGTCCCTTTCACTGATGCCTATATAAGCGCCAATCTCCTTGCCTGTGCTTCAGAATCTCAACAACCACGGTGCTCTAAACACCACCTCCAAGGCTGAGGGACTGATTACCTCATCTTTTCTATATAGTTCTTCGTATTTATGTCCAAGAATCTGTATTGATAAAGCAACTGGATGGCGAAACGTCTACAATAAAGATAACCAGATGTTGCACAAGTGTCTTAACTTTCATTATTCAGTCTCTTTGCTGTGATCTGTTAAGTTTTTTTGGGGCAATGTTTGTTATAGAGGCTTTGGGCTTTTTATAGAAAATTATTTATACATTTATTCATATCTGTATATGTTTCGAGCTCATTTTGCCAATCGATGTTATTCATAGCTGCTATAAAGTTGTTAACTGCTGTCTCGTTATGTAGTCTGAAGGTTACTTTAGTAATGTCTTGTGGCAGTTTGCCCAGATTAATTATGAGATAGGTTGGGTAGTGGTCTGTAGTGTTATCTGTGATTATGCCTGATTTTAAAGGGGATATGGTGTTTGTCCAGATGTGGTCTATTAAGGAGATGCTTGTCTCGGTGATTCTTGTAGGTTTAGATATTGCTGGTAGCAACAGGCAGTTACTCATTGTGTTTGTGAATTCGGTTACTTGTGGGTCCTGGTCGTGTAGTATGTTTATGTTGAAATCTCCTGTTAGTAGTTGGTGGTCTTTATTCATGTGTGCATCAGTAATCATGTTTCCTAGTTTTTCACTAAAGTGGTAAATGTTTGACTGTGGTACTCTGTAGATGTTTATGACTGTGAGGGGTTTTTGTAGGTCTTTTGATTTACATTTGGCTATGATATATTCTCCATCTTCATCCCTTGTGCAAGATTTATTGATACATTCGAGTTGATTTGAGTAGTATATAGCTGTTCCTCCCCCTTGCTGGTCTGTTCTACAGTTGTGTATGGCCATGTAGCCAGGAATGGCATAGACATCTGTAATATCAGGCGGCTTATGCCAGGTTTTTGTGAGTGTGATGATTGATATATTGGAATGAAGGGAATTGAGTAATGCTGTGAGGTCATCATAATGTTTACTCAATGGTCTGATATTGTAGTTAAAGATGGTTATGTTATTGTTTGCAATGAGTAATGTCTTTGCTTGGTCTGCTGTATAGTAATTACAGTTGCTGTTTGATTCGTGTATTTCATTTAGTAAAAAGTTTACATCAGGATCTATGTCTGTAATCAAAAGATGAGAGTGATTTTACAAACTAGATTTTCTGAGTAAAATAATATAAGAGTTATATTTAATCTACAACTAGACTTATGAATAAAACTCTGTAATTATTCTAAAACTTGTAAAAAATCTAAAAGAAAAAGGGACTATTACAGATCAGATAATTCAGTTATACACTTAAGCATCTAATAGCATCTTAATTATTTTAACAACGTGAGTTTATGAACTACGGTAGATATTTACAGCTAGAATAAAGGAGCTAGTGAATATAATAATAAAAGAATGTATTAAAAACAAGAATGTATTAAAACAAAATCAGTAGCACCTGAGGTAGTCAATAGCACCTGAGGTAGTCAATAGCACCTGAGGTAGTCAGTAGCACCTGAGGTAGTCAGTAGCACCTGAGGTAGTCAATAGCACCTGAGGTAGTCAGTAGCACCTGAGGTAGTCAATAGCACCTGAGGTAGTCAATAGCACCTGAGGTAGTCAGTAGCATCTGAGGTAGTCAATAGCACCTGAGGTAGTCAGTAGCACCTGAGGTAGTCAGTAGCACCTGAGGTAGTCAGTAGCACCTGAGGTAGTCAGTAGCACCTGAGGTAGTCAGTAGCACCTGAGGTAGTCAGTAGCACCTGAGGTAGTCAGTAGCACCTGAGGTAGTCAGTAGCACCTGAGGTAGTCAATACCACCTGAGGTAGTCAGTAGCACCTGAGGTAGTCAATACCACCTGAGGTAGTCAGTAGCACCTGAGGTAGTCAGTAGCACCTGAGGTAGTCAATAGCACCTGAGGTAGTCAGTAGCACCTGAGGTAGTCAATAGCACCTGAGGTAGTCAGTAGCACCTGAGGTAGTCAGTAGCACCTGAGGTAGTCAGTAGCACCTGAGGTAGTCAGTAGCACCTGAGGTAGTCAGTAGCACCTGAGGTAGTCAGTAGCACCTGGAGTATTTTAATAAATGTGACTATATGGACAAGAGGGAAAAAAAATATTAAATCTCCTGAAAGTTGCTCTTTAATTGTTGTTAGAACTAGGAGTATAGCAATTACTGAATAAAGGGCAGTACAATGTATTGGTATATAGAGAATTATTTCAGGAGAAATGTAAAAAGAGATTAAATTAACTAGTGGTAAAACAACCTTTAAATAGATTGACACTATGATATGAAATTAATCTGAGAGTAGAATTTGCCTTATAACATAAAGTTTGAGCAATTAATATCACTAGAAAAATATTATTTGAGATAGTTGATACTAGCTAGTGGAAGATGGTACAAGGAATTGCACAGTAGTGTAGTAGGAACATACACTAGTTTGTTATTTGTAGTTTAGTAGCAAAGGGAAAATTAGGTAAGATTATAGAAGAATTATACCAGTGCTTAAGTAGGAATAAATAGTAATACAGATATTATTAAAGAGTATTTTATTAACAAGTAATAAATTGTGAAAGGGAAATCTGGGAAAACACAAATTGGGTCACACAAGGAACTGTGTGGGACACATGAGATAATGAGGTAGTAAATACTATCCGGGAGGTGATAGTACAGGAATTAGTTCAATAATGGCATAATAACATACACTAACGTAGTACAAAGATTTGGTCACTAATATCAGTCAGACTCTGTAATGTTTGCGTCTTGAAGGAAGTTTGCTAGTTCATTTTTATTTGTAATATAGTACACACGGCCTGCATTTGTTTTTCTTACTAAAATTTGTCCATCACGTACAAAGCACTGGTGAATTTTATCATTATTCTCACGTTTCAGTTTTCTCACTCTGTACAGGAGCTTCTGTCGTTTACTTGTGAGACACTCATTTATGTATATATCTTTTTTTTGCTTTAATAGATGAGCTTATTAGATCTTTTTTCTGTCTTGTGTGTGAGATCTGACATAACACTTTTTCTCCCTTGGTTCCCTAGTAACCGTGATTCTTTTATTTCCGACACTGGTACACTAACATGTAGGTGGTCTTGTATGATCTGAAGAGTTGTAGATTTGCAGTTGGTATGATTTAATTCACTAGGAAAGAGTGGACTGTTAATTACTACTGCATCGTCTAGCTTATCTTGCTCTGCCTTGTCATCTTGGTAAGCAAAATAATTGTTCAGTTGAGTATCCATATTTGTTTTCCAGTCCTTGGCGGCATCTTCAACCTTCGTGTTTAGGGAAGTTATTTATTCTGAGTGACTGGCTATGACTGATTGGAGGGTCTTGCCAAAATCAGTCGTGCCAGTTGATATTAGCTGTTGTTCAAGGCTGTTGATCTTATTCTCAAGGTGAAGGCGGTAATTTTTCGGTTTGTAGGTATCACTGTTGTTTATCTTGGGTCATACTGGGTTCTACGTACGTTAGTGCAGTTATGATTGCAATTAGGCCATCATAGAAGCGTTGATGGGCTCTGCAGGTGAGAAAAAGGACAGAGCTTGCTGCCTCTGCTGCCGCTGCCGCTTCCTTTCTTTCATGATTGTCTGATCTACCGTAGAACTTTGTTATTTCTGCCTATTTCTCTATCTTTTGATCCAGTCTCTTTCAAAATTCTTCCTACAGTCCAAGAAGATGCAATCTACGCATTCTTCTCTCTCCTGCCTTATTTCTGTTACCTTGTCGTACAATCAAAGTTGAGATGAAAAACAGGATTTTTCATCTCTAAAATCATGCTGATTATTGTGTTCATACCCACGTCTTCCTAGATGCTCCATAACGCTTCCCCTTGATAATGTTCTCCATGAATTTGCATACTATGCACGTCGATGACCCTGGTCTGTACATTAACGCTGCCTGTTTGCCTCCTTTCTCGAAAAAAATGTGACTATGTTTGCTGTCTTTCACATCATCAGTTGCCTTGTATCGATACAGTTATTGATGAATGTTGAAGAACATACAGTACATCTGCTCCTTTTCTTTGGACCAGCAGATATTATCTCGTTCCACTGCCTTCAACGTATATAGCTCAGACAGTAGCTTCTTCACTCCTCGCCAGTTGTAAGTCATACTGTTTCCCCAAAGAACTCCTCCCTAAATCTTTTGCTGAGCTCCTCACAGATGTTCTTGTCATTTCTTTTGAGCTCTAGTTCCCCGTGTATCTGTTGGTTCTCTCAGTCGAAATCTGATATTCATCCAGGAAGATTGCGCTTATCATCATCTCCAAGAGCTTCGTTTCTGTAAGTACTATAATGTCAGGGGAGACCTCCATACTTCCTACGCTCCACACGTTACTCTTATTTGTTATTCCATCTGGTGAACCTGATTCATAGGTTCCTGAATTCCCGGTCCTTCCACATGAGGTAAGACAGTGAAATTGGTTGATGTCATTTGGTGTTGCTGAAGGGGACTTTTATGTCCAACCCAGGAATGGGTGAGGATCCTGGATCTGTAGGCTGAGCTTCCATAACTGACGATGATGGACAGTCTCTCCTCGCATCTGGTGTCTTTGTAATCTCTCAGTTGTTCCCACTCCATTCTTGTTCTATCGGAGACGAGCATTTTTCTGTTCTAGTTCCCTCTTGCTGTATAGCCCTTGTGGCTTAGCGCTTCTTTTTGATTATAATAATAATAGTTCCCTCTTCAGCTCCTTCAGATCTTGTTCCAGGCTTTGCACCTTCGTCTCTGTAGCTACAACCTGTCTCTCTGCAGATACTGTTCTTTACCTTCTCCTCCATCATTTCGCAAAAACTCTCTGAACATTTTTCCACGTTGTTCTTCCATCTTGTACCTAATCTCTGTTACCGTCAGTTCCCTCTCATTTCTATTCTTCTCGGCTCCCCTTTTTCTTTTTCCTAACTTTTGGGATCCGATTTCTGGGATGACAGCTTTCTGGTAGCCATAGTTCAATCCTGTCCTTCCTGTGTATAGTAACCTCTTTTCATGCCTGAACACCCTAGTGTGTGTGTGTGTGTGTGTGTGTGTGTGTGTGTGTGTGTGTGTGTGTGTGTGTGTGTGTGTGTGTGTGTGTGTGTGTGTGTGTGTGTGTGTGTGTGTGTGTGTGTGTGTGTGTGTGTGTGTGTGTGTGTTTGTACTCACCTAGTTGGGGTTGCAGGGGTCGATTCATAGCTCCTGGCCCCGCCTCTTCACTGGCCGCTACTGGGTCACTCTCCCTGCACTATGAGCTTTATCATACCTCTGCTTAAAGCTATGTATGGATCCTGCCTCTACTACATCGCTTCCCAAAATATTCCACTTCCTGACTACTCTGTGACTGAAGCAATACTTCCTAACATCCCTGTAATTCATATGAGTCTTCAACTTCCAACTGTAACCCTTTGTTGCTGTGTCCCATCTCTGGAACATTCTGTGTCTGCCCACCTTGCCAATTTCTCTCAGTATTTTGTATGTCGTTATCATGTCCCTCCTATCTCTCATGTTCTCCAGTGCCGTCAGGTCGATTTCCCTTAGCCTCTCCTCGTAGGACATACCGCTTAGCTCTGGGACTAATCTTGTTGCAAACCTTTGCACTTTCTCTAGTTTCTTTAAGTATCTGGCTAGGTGTGGGTTCCAAATTTGTGCTGCATACTCCAATATGGGCTTAACGTACACAGTGTACAGGGTCCTGAACGAATTCTTATTAGGATGGCGGAATGCTGTCCTTAAGTTTGCTAGATGCCAATATGCTGTGTGTGTGGGTGTGTGTACTCACCTAATTGTGGTTGCAGGGGTCGAGACTCAGCTCATGGCCCCGCCTCTTCACCGAGTACTACTAGGTCCTCTCTCTCCCTGCTCCATGTGCTTTATCATACCTCATGTGGGTGTGTGTGGGTGTGTGTGTGTGTGTGTGTGTGTGTGTGTGTGTGTGTGTGTGTGTGTGTGTGTGTGTGTGTGTGTATGTGTGTGTGTGTGTGTGTGTGTAGTTTCATACACATGTGTTTAAGTTTGCGTGTGCCATTCAAACATGTAAGAATCTGTGTGCATTTATATGTGTGCATAGGATTATGCATTTGTATGCATGTATTCGTGTGCGTGTGTGTATATGTACACGTTGATGTAGTCTGTTTGCAGTTTATATTTCACTATGCATCTTCTAACTTCCCACTCTGTCAGTTATATCAGTGTCTTTCTCACTGCTATTCCTAACAAATACATACTAACTTTTATACGAGTTCACGAATGCAATTCTTATGTCTTCTAATCTTTCTTAAACGTTATACGGTTTAAAAGTATTACTGTATCTACCAAATACATCTCTATTACCGCTCCACATTGACAATATACATGCTTCAGTTTTCCTGTATTCCTTCGGTTTTTATTCTACTTGTGGGAACCGCCCCATGTGACGTCATCTAGATCTTCTACGTCTCACCTCTAAGAGTTTATTATCTTGCTTCAGCTTCACATTGTTCAAATCAGTGGAGATGAATACATATCCATCTCATATATACTTCTTCAAAGTTGATAGATTGATCACATCAGCTTTACCTCTTTCCTGCTTCTGTGGTCTCTTCTGTGCTCCACCTCAGAAGCCAAAATTGTAGAGGAAACCTTTTATAAATGAAGATTCCCAACTGTTGTAAATCTACTTTTAGGTTCTGCATAACGTTATTATAATCTCAACTTTAGCATGAATTTATATTAGAGATACCAGCCTGCTGTTCAGTTCCTCTCGTTTCTCTTCCCTTTTTATTTGTGTGGTACTTTTTCCAATTTTCTGACTCTTGTTCTGTTTAGAAAGTCATGTTATATTCTTGTGCTGTTGAGTCACACAATGGTTTAGCTCCATTTCTCACTGCTCATTGAGATATGTTATCTGGTCCAGTTTTTTTTTTAATTGCATCAAACTCACTTAATATTATCATAATTTTTCTTTTGTTATTCTGGTGTTTTATAGTACCTGTTGATTATGTATGACTTCATTGACAGGTAACTCTTCACCCTTTTTTTCGTAAACTCTTTATAATCTGGTAGTAAGGCCGTCACATTCCTCTTTGTCCTCTTGTGTCCACGTCCCATCCACTTCCTTCAACAGTATCACTGGGTTCCTCACTATTGCCTTTTATTTAATGTGGTTGTGCAGTAAATTTGATTGTTTTACTATGTGCTGTTACATCATTTTCAGTTGTCTTTCAACTCGTTCTAATTCTTGCATTTATATTTCTGGCGTTATTAAATCTTTCCTGGTATTTTCCATTTTAATTTGTTCTTTATTTCTTCCAAATATCTCTTGTTTCTTTACTGCTCTGTCTACATTTCTGAATGGCCTATCAACTTTCTCTGTTTTTCTTGCTAATTTTTTCATGCTCGGTACAAATCTTTCCTTTGCCTCTTGGCACTCTGACTCTGTTGCCTCCATTCCCTTTAAGACAGTTTTACCCTCCAGTTCCCAGTTGCACTTCTCTCAGAGAAGTGCAACACATTCTGTATCTTGCTGCCTGTAAACCCTTCCCTTACCCCAAATGAGGAGGGGATTACAGGGCGGGGAGATGTGGGTGGTTAGCAGGCGGCTGTACGGTGGTATGGGTCGATGTTGGCATGCTTCTACCTTGCTTCTGAGAGACTTTTCACCTATCTGTTGGTAGTAACCAAGTTTCTACCCGTAACTTCAAAATCCCAGCCTAGGTCTGTTTCTTGTAGGCCTCGGTAGGTGCCACCCGCATCGAGATAGAGTGAGGGAGGGATGAGTACTTTCCACTCTCTCACTCCCTCGACACCTGCCCTGTGGTCAACACCTCCCTCCTGGTCTTGGCATTGGCCGCCCTCACTCCTGCTTGCCTGATGTAACCTACAGCCATTAAACTACGGTCTAGTCTATTTGAGTTTACATTATCCTGCATTACTTATAACTAGCCATCTACTATGCCAATCAACCCTGCAATTAGGGAGAAGGGGATAGCCCCATACTAGCTACCTCTACACACTACCATTACACACTGGTGATAGTGTTTTCCCAAAACAGCGGTGACACGAAAACCAGGGAGAACGAGTAGGTCCTGGTCTGTGGACATTTAGAGAGGCAAGAACAACATATTATGACTTGGAGGGAATGTAAATTTGTAGTGTAAGGAGGGCGAGGTAGAGGTCGTCCTAGGAATGGTTGGACTTTGGAGGTAAAGTAGGTTTAGTGTGTTTGGACTTCCAGTAAAGATGCATGAGCGTGGTAGATAGGAACGAGTGGAAGCAAATGGCTTTTGGGACTTGACGTGCTGTTGGAATGTGAGTAAAGTAATATTTATGAACGCATTCAGGGAAATCGGTTAGACGGGCCTAAGTCCTGGAGATGGGAAGTACAGTGCCTGCGGTATGAAGGTGAGGTGATGATTTGTTGTAGGGTTTATTAACTGTAGTGTAGGCGCACCTCTGGCAAGACTTTGATGGATGAAAGTGTTTCGGGTAACCACGGGATCTGAATGATAGCTCTAGACCTTTCTGTAATGTTGCAGAGAAGAGGAGGTGGGTCAAGCAAATACGATCACAGGAAATTCCTTTGCTGGAGTAACAGCAAAACAGTCACAAACAGGCGATCTTAACAATACAAGACAAGCTACGGGGGTGGAAATGTTCAGCTCAGGTACTTTCACATGTGTCCATACGTCATCAGGAACTATGCAAAGTAGCAAGAATACCAACAAGATATATAAGGAAAAGTTTTATTAGAGAATGGTAGTGTCGTGACACAAGGCACAGCTTCTCTCACATGTGAGACCAGACTGATGCGTCTTATATGTGAGAGAAGCTGTGGCTGGTGTCACGGCGCTACCCTGTGACTAAACGTTGCCTCATTTCTCCTGTTGCTTTTCTTGCAACATTGCAGAGTTCCTGATGATGCGTGGTGACGTGTGAAAGTACTTGAGCTGGAAATATATATGTATGTATGTATATATGTATACGAGATATAATTGCTTATATTACTTAATGTAGAACAAATGATATTTAATATGGTTTGCATAGAAATATAATTATAATCATTATGATAGGAAAACACAGTGATGAAAAAATATAAATCTTTCGTATGATAATACAAGTAAATTTTTGGGATTATCCAGCTGGCAGCAATCTTGAACACCTGGGAAACAACAGTCTGTTTTTAATGCCAGAATGAATTAATCATTTTATGTAAAGTTAGAAACCGGTGATAACAGTGAAGAAATTGTGTTAAGTACCTATTGACAATGAACACTGCATTTCAGATCTAGAGAGCAACATCCTTCACAATGACGTTGAGAAAAGAATACTCTTATGGTGCAGGACTCTAAAGAAGATGGAGCACAGGAAGTGGAAGTGGTGGTATAGTTTCCTCAGACCGTGACTTCCTGAGCTGAGGAAGGGAAGGATAAGAGGGGCACAACCCACTACCTGGAAGCTAACCAAAGAAAAAAAATTATGATGCTGGCTCCCTTTGGGTCAAAGGTATGAGAGGGAATCAATTTTTTAATAAGCTTTATTTTTAATTTTATCTAAGACAAAGATACTACTGTTGTCTAATTATTCAAAAATACTTATTTCGGATTGAGCTGTTTGAGTGGAAAGTTTCGTAAGAAATACTGTTACAAGTAATTACCTCAAAAGAGAATCACTGACAAAACTACGTTCGTGTCCTAAAAATATTATTAGATAAAATTAATTTCAAAACTAAAATAAAATGAATACTCAAGGTGCTATCAAAACGTTCCCGAACTGCAGCATAATAAAAATACAGGCTTACCTAATCACTTAGTTTAAGTTGTCTCACTCGAAATATTTTCCATGGGAGGCCATACACTGATCCCAGCGCCTCTGCCATTTCTCGAAACATTTCTGGAACTTTTCTTTCCTAACGACTTCTTGCGCGGCCTCAGATTCTGCTTGAATGTATTCCATGTCGATAAAACGCCGCCCACTGTGTGACTTTCTTATTTTCATGAGGGAAAAGACATCACGGATGCTACATCTGGGGAAAAGGGAGGGTGGGAGACGACCCATTCTCGTTTTTGGCCAGAAAACGATTGTCTTTTTGGTCTTAAGTCAGCAAGTGGGGCGCATATTTTGCAGCCACTTGACTGAAGTGGCTGCAAAATACTTTGATAAGACCCATAAGAAATTGACACATCAACTGCAATGTTCTGAATATTCTAACAACGATCTTCGTGAAAAACCTTCATCTTTTTTTTTTAAATTTCACCTTCAAAGATTACATTCTATCACAGCTGCTAGAAAATGGTAGGATGGATGAGAGCCTTCAAAACTAGGGATGCTGGAGTACTGCCCTTTTCAAGACATGCGAAATTGTAAACCTGGAAAATATACTGAGAATTTTCACTGCACATATAAGTATAATAAAGCACCTCAGTTACTGGGAGTGCTTGGAGTCCCTCGACCTGTACTCGATGGAACGCAGGTGGGAAAGATGCATCATAATCTACACCTGGAAAATCCTCGAGTGACTAGTTCCAAATCTGCACACGGAAGTCACTCCCTACGAGAGCAAAAAAACCGGCAGACGCTGTAACATCCCCTTAATGAAAAACAAGGGTGCCATGAATACAGCAAGACATAACTCAGTAAGTGTCAGACTGTTATACTGCCTCCCAGCATAAATAAGGGGGGATTACCGATAGAGCTCTAGTTGTCTTCGAGAGGGAACTGGACAGGTACATAAAGACATTATCAGACCAGCAGGGCTGTGACTTGTAGGTTGGATTACATACAGCCAGTAATAACAGCCTGGTTGATTAGGCCCTGATCCTCCGCGAGGCCTGGACATGGACTGGGCCAAGGGAGCGTTGACCCCAGGAACACCCTCCAGTTAGGTAAACGATCAGAAAATTCATTATCCTGTACCGACAGTCGTCCTGCTTTAAATCGAAAAAAAAAAAAAACATTCAAAAAAACAGCAAATATTTGGCTTCGTGGCCAAATATTTGCTGTAGCATTTTGTAAGTTTTACTAGCCGTTTTTCCGAGCATGAAACAGAGTTTTACACACGTTGTTCTTTCTTTTAAAGATTCCATCCTGTTACATAAAAAAACGCAACAACGCAATATAAACACTGCAAAAAGCTGCCCGTCTAACCTCAACAACAATATACTGTGCAGCATGATCCATGTTGTCACAATATTTCACTCAGGAGGCACACGAAAATTCGATTACAGGAAATTTTTGATGACACTTTAGATATTACATTCCCTGAAGAGTTTTCAAGTTGAATAAGAAAAAAAAATGAGTTGCTACGTATTTATAAGTAACATTTCACTTATAAAGACATATGAAATACCTACCAGGTCATCGATCATGTTTTGTTTTATGGGACTGTGTAACTTCGGTCATATATTGATTGATAAATTAGACACATGTGCAACTCTTGGGTATCTTTATTGAGGAAACGTTTCGCCACACAGTGGCTTCATCAGAACATACGTAGGAGAAACTTGAAGAACAGGAGGAGAATGAGGTAATCAGTCCCTCAATCTTGAGTCAATGTGTTCAGTCCATCAATCTTGAATAGAATACGGCATATCAGCCGTTTATCAGCTTATAAACCGTATGGCAGGAGAGGTGCGGCAGTCATAGGTGGTGTCACATTTGTTCAATGTGGAAGTAGGTCGTGCCCAAGAATTAGGCAAGCGAAGAATTCCTAAGTAGGAATTCTCTGAACCATTCATCTACAAATATATTGATTGTTGGAAGGAAATTTTTTTTAAAGTGATTTTTAAACTGACTTATAAGGGAGAAAGCCTCTACTAGGCCTTTAGCTGCCAGTGACGTAAATATCTGCATACTGGGAAAATGATGTTGAAGTAAATTTATACCAAATTTCTAGAGTTCCAAGATCATCTCGGTTAGGCCTACATTAGAGAAAACAAATGTGCTCCGTACATGTAGCATAAAAAAATCGTGTTGTATATATATGTATATGCTTACCTGTGTAGTGTGACCAAAGTGTAAGTTGGAGTAGCAAGATATACCTGTTATCCAGCGTGTTTAGGAGACAGAAAAAGACACCAGCATTCCTACCATCATGTAAAACAGTTACAGGTTTCTGTTTCACAGTCTCCTGGCAGGACGGTAGTACTTCCCTGGGTGGTTGTTGTCTACCAACCTACTACCTACATATATATAATATTAATATATATATATATATATATATATATATATATATATATATATATATATATATATATATGCAAGGAATTAGCGAGAGCATGCGAAATATACACAAACACTGATCTCTGGCTGAAGGAGACTCGAACCTACGAACCTTAGGACAAGGTACGCAGTGCTTTACCAATCTACCCACACCGGACAATACCTTGGCGTGTAGCTTGCGCTACACGTTTGATCCAAGGCAGCCAGCTTTCAGGGAGAAGGCTTACAGCCTTCATCTCATCCCCTGCATGCATCAGCCTTACTAGAGATTTGAACAATGCAAAGAATTCGCGAGAGCAGGCGAAATATACACAAACACTGATCTCTGGCTGAAGGAGACTCGAACCTACGAAACTTAGGTATTGTCCAGTGTGGGTAGATTGGTAAAGCACTGCGTACCTTGTCCTAAGGTTCGTAGGTTCGAGTCTCCTTCAACCAGAGATCAGTGCTTATATATATATATATATATATATATATATATATATATATATATATATATATATATATATATATATATATATATAGGTTTTTTTTTGTAAATAGCACTTGTTCTTCTTTATTTCTTCTATTTTCCATGGGAAAGTGGAAAAGAATCTTTCCTCCGTAACCAATGCGTGCTGTACGAGTCAACTAAAATGCTGGGAGCAATGGGCTAGTAACTCCTTCTCCTGTAAACATATACTAAAAAGGAAAAGAAGAAAACCTTTATAAAACTGGGATGCTTGAATGTGCGTGTATATGGAGAAAAAAAAAGAGGTTAAGAGAGTGGTGAAGCAATGTAAAAAGAGAACAAATGAGAGAGTGGGTGAGATGTTATCAAAAAATTTTGTTGAAAATAAGAAAAAATTTTGGAGTGAAATTAACAAGTTGAGGAAGCCTAAAGAACACATGGATTTGTCAGTTAAAAATACGAGAGGAGAATTATTAAGTGGAGAGTTAGAGGTATCAGAAAGATGGAGGGAATATTTTGAGGAATTGTTAAATGTTGATGAAGATAGGGAAGCTGTGATTTCGTGTATAGGGCAAGGAGGAATAACATCTTGTAGGAGTGAAGAAAAGCCAGTTGTGAGTGTGGGGTAAGTTCGTGAGGCAGTAGGTAGAATGAAATGGGGTAAGGCAGCTGGGATTGATGGAATAAAGATAGAAATGTTAAAAGCAGGTGTGGATATAGTTTTTGAGTGGTTGTTGCTATTGTTTAATAAATGTATGGAAGAGGGTAAGGTACCTAGGGATTGGCAGAGAGCATGCATAGTTCCTTTGTATAAAAGCAAAGAGGACAAAAGAGAGTGCAAAAATTATAGGGGGATAAGTTGTTGAGTATAACTGGTAAAGTGTATCGTAGAGTTATTATTGAAAGAATTAAGAGTAAGACGGAGAGTAGGATAGCAGATGAACAAGGAGGCTTTAGGAAAGGTAGGGGGTGTGTGGACCAGGTGTTTACAGTGAAACATATAAGTGAACAGTATTTAGATAAGGCTAAAGAGGTTTTTGTGGCATTTATGGATTTGGAAAAGACGTATGACAGGGTGAATAGGGGGGGAATGTGGCAGATGTTGCAGGTGTATGGTATAGAAGGTAAGTTACTTAAAACAGTGAAGAGTTTTTACGAGGATAGTGAGGCTCAAGTTAGAGTATGTAGGAAAGAGGGAGATTATTTCCAAGTAAAAGTAGGCCCTAGACAAGGATGCGTGATGTCACTATGGTTGTTCAATATATTTATAGATGGTGTTGTAAGAGAAGGGAATACTAGGGTCTTGGCATGAGGTGTGGAATTAAAAGATAAAGAATCAAACATAAAGTGTGAGTTGTCACAGTTGCTCTTTGCTGATGATGCTGTCCTTTTGGGAGATTCTGAAGAGAATTTGCAGAGATTGGTGGATGAATTTAGTAGGGTACGTTAAAGAAGAAAATTAAAAGAGAATTATAGGAAAGAATAAGGTTATGAGGATAACAAAAAGATTAGGTGATGAAAGACTGGATATCAGATTGGAGGGAGAGAATATGGAGGAGGTGAATGTATTTAGATATTTGGTAGTGGACGTGTCAGTGGATGGGTCTATGAAAGATGAGTTGAATCACAGAAATGATGAGAGGAAAAAGGTGAGCAGTGCACTTAGGAGTCTGTGGAGACAAAGAACTTTGTCCTTGGAAGCAAAGAGGGGAATGTATGAGAATAAAGTTTTACCCACCCTCTTATATGGGTGTGCAGCATGGGTGATGAATGTTGCAGCGACGAGAAGGCTGGAGGCAGTGGAGATATCATGTCTGTGGGCAATGTGTAGCGTGAATATAATGCAGAGAATTCGTAGTTCGGAAGTTAGGAGGAGGTGCGGGGTTGCCAAAACTGTTGTCCAGAGGGCTGAGGAAGGGTTGTTGAGGTGGTTCGGACATGTAGAGAGAATGGAACGAAACAGAATGACTTCGAGAGTGTATCAATCTGTAACGAAGGGAAGGTGGGGTAGGGGTTGGCCTAGGAAAGGAGGTTTTGTGTGCAAGTGGCTTGCACTTCCAGCATGCATGCGTGAGCGTATTTGATAAGAGCGAATGGAGACAAATGGTTTTTAATACTTGACGTGCTGTCGGAGTGTGAACAAAGTAACATTTATGAAGGGGTTCAGGGAAACCGGCAGGCCGGACTTGAGTCCTGGAGATGGGAAGTACAGTGCCTGCACTCTGAAGGAGGGGTGTTAATGTTTCAGTTTTATAAACTGTAGTGTAAAGCATCCTTCTGGCAAGACAGTGATGGAGTGAATGATGGTGAAAGTTTTTCTTTTTCGGGCCACCCTACCTAGGTGGGAATCGGCCGATGTGTTAATAAAATAAATAATATAATGTATATTTAAACATTATCTCTACATCCACAGCAGGACTCGAACCTGAAAACTCTGTATCAGAGTAACCAGTACTTTACCACGGAGCTAGACCCAAGACAAATATGGGCGCCCAGCCGGAACCAGACGATATTTCCTAATACCCCGGGGCATCGTATGGCTCCGGCTCATATGGCTCAGACGATGGATCTAGCTCCGTGGTAAAGTACTGTTTACTCTGATACAGTGGTTGATGTTTCGAGTCCTGCTGTGGACGTAGAGACAATGTTTGTAAATAATTTCGCAAGTTTTCGAATTGTTCAGAACATTATATATATATATATATATATATATATATATATATATATATATATATATATATATATATATATATATATATATATATATATTTCTAGGTAGTAGGTTGGTAGACAGCAACCACCCAGGGAGGTACTACCGTCCTGCCAAGCGAGTGTAAAACGAAAGCCTGTGATTGTTTTACATGATGGTAGGATTGCTGATGTCTTTTGTCTGTCTCATAAATATGCAAGATTACAGGCATGTCTTGCTACTTCTACTTACACTTAGGTCACACTACACATACATGTACACATTTATTTATACACACTCATCTGAGTTTTCTTTGATTTTTATCTTAATAGTTCTTGGTCTTATTAATTTTCCTTTTATATCCATGGGGAAGTGGAATAAGAATCTTTCCTCCGTAAGCCATGCGTGTTGTAAAAGTCAACTAAAATGCCGGGAACAATGGGCTAGTAACCCCTTTTCCTGTAAAGATTACTAAAAAGAATAAGAAGAAGAAAATTGTCAAAGTGGGAAGTCTGAATGTGCGTGGATGTTGTGCAGATGATAAGAAAGAGATGATTGTGGATGTTATGAATGAGAAGAAGCTGGATGTCCTGGCT
Organism: Cherax quadricarinatus; assembly: GCF_038502225.1. Lineage (NCBI taxonomy): Eukaryota > Metazoa > Arthropoda > Malacostraca > Decapoda > Parastacidae > Cherax > Cherax quadricarinatus. The sequence goes on along the minus strand of NW_027196022.1, from coordinate 98,250 downwards.
TTAAGTGAAACAAAGCTGAAGGGGGTGGGAGAGTTTCAGTGGAGAGGAATAAATGGGATTAGGTCAGGGGTTTCAAATAGAGTTAGAGCTAAAGAAGGAGTAGCAATAATGTTGAAGGATAAGCTATGGCAGGAAAAGAGGGACTATAAATGTATTAATTCAAGGATTATGTGGAGTAAAATAAAGATTGGATGTGAAAAGTGGGTTATAATAAGCGTGTATGCACCTGGAGAAGAGAGAAGTGTAGAGGAGAGAGAGAGATTTTGGGAAATGTTGAGTGAATGCGTGGGGAGTTTTGAATCAAGTGTGAGAGTAATGGTGGTTGGGGATTTCAATGCTAAAGTGGGTAAAAATGTTATGGAGGGAGTAGTAGGTAAATTTGGGGTGCCAGGGGTAAATGTAAATGGGGAGCCTTTAATTGAGCTATGTGTAGAAAGAAATTTGGTAATAAGTAATACATATTTTATGAAAAAGAGGATAAATAAATATACAAGGTATGATGTAGCACGTAATGAAAGTAGTTTATTTGATTATGTATTGGTGGATAAAAGGTTGATGGGTAGGCTCCAGGATGTACATGTTTATAGAGGGGCAACTGATATATCGGATCATTATTTAGTTGTAGCTACAGTTAGAGTAAGAGGTAGATGGGAAAAGAGGAAGGTGGCAACAACAAGTAAGAGGGAGGTGAAAGTGTATAAACTAAGGGAGGAGGAGGTTCGGGTGAGATATAAGCGACTATTGGCAGAAAGGTGGGCTAGTGCAAAGATGAGTAGTGGGGGGGTTGAAGAGGGTTGGAATAGTTTTAAAAATGCAGTATTAGAATGTGGGGCAGAAGTTTGTGGTTATAGGAGGGTGGGGGCAGGAGGAAAGAGGAGTGATTGGTGGAATGATGAAGTAAAGGGTGTGATAAAAGAGAAAAAAGTAGCTTATGAGAGGTTTTTACAAAGCAGAAGTGTTATAAGAAGAGCAGAGTATATGGAGAGTAAAAGAAAGGTAAAGAGAGTGGTGAGAGAGTGCAAAAGGAGAGCAGATGATAGAGTGGGAGAGGCACTGTCAAGAAATTTTAATGAAAATAAGAAAAAATTTTGGAGTGAGTTAAACAAGTTAAGAAAGCTTAGGGAAAATATGGATTTGTCAGTTAAAAACAGAGTAGGGGAGTTAGTAGATGGGGAGATGGAGGTATTGGGTAGATGGCGAGAATATTTTGTGGAACTTTTAAATGTTAAGGAAGAAACAGAGGCAGTAATTTCATGCACTGGTCAGGGAGGTATACCATCTTTTAGGAGTGAAGAAGAGCAGAATGTAAGTGTGGGGGAGGTACGTGAGGCATTACGTAAAATGAAAGGGGGTAAAGCAGCTGGAACTGATGGGATCATGACAGAAATGTTAAAAGCAGGGGGGGATATAGTGTTGGAGTGGTTGGTACTTTTGTTTAATAAATGTATGAAAGAGGGGAAGGTACCTAGGGATTGGCGGAGAGCATGTATAGTCCCTTTATATAAAGGGAAAGGGGACAAAAGAGACTGTAAAAATTATAGAGGAATAAGCTTATTGAGTATACCAGGAAAAGTGTACGGTAGGGTTATAATTGAAAGAATTAGAGGTAAGACAGAATGTAGGATTGCGGATGAGCAAGGAGGTTTCAGAGTGGGTAGGGGATGTGTAGATCAAGTGTTTACATTGAAGCATATATGTGAACAGTATTTAGATAAAGGTAGGGAAGTTTTTATTGCATTTATGGATTTAGAAAAGGCATATGATAGAGTGGATAGAGGAGCAATGTGGCAGATGTTGCAAGTATATGGAATAGGTGGTAAGTTATTAAATGCTGTAAAGAGTTTTTATGAGGATAGTGAGGCTCAGGTTAGGGTGTGTAATGTAAAAGTAGGACTTAGACAGGGATGTGTAATGTCACCATGGTTGTTTAATATATTTATAGATGGGGTTGTAAAGGAAGTAAATGCTAGGGTGTTCGGGAGAGGGGTGGGATTAAATTATGGGGAATCAAATTCAGAATGGGAATTGACACAGTTACTTTTTGCTGATGATACTGTGCTTATGGGAGATTCTAAAGAAAAATTGCAAAGGTTAGTGGATGAGTTTGGGAATGTGTGTAAAGGTAGAAAGTTTAAAGTGAACATAGAAAAGAGTAAGGTGATGAGGGTGTCAAATGATTTAGATAAAGAAAAATTGGATATCAAATTGGGGAGGAGGAGTATGGAAGAAGTGAATGTTTTCAGATACTTGGGAGTTGACGTGTCGGCGGATGGATTTATGAAGGATGAGGTTAATCATAGAATTGATGAGGGAAAAAAGGTGAGTGGTGCGTTGAGGTATATGTGGAGTCAAAAAACGTTATCTATGGAGGCAAAGAAGGGAATGTATGAAAGTATAGTAGTGCCAACACTCTTATATGGGTGTGAAGCTTGGGTGGTAAATGCAGTAGCGAGGAGACGGTTGGAGGCAGTGGAGATGTCCTGTTTAAGGGCAATGTGTGGTGTAAATATTATGCAGAAAATTCGGAGTGTGGAAATTAGGAGAAGGTGTGGAGTTAATAAAAGTATTAGTCAGAGGGCAGAAGAGGGGTTGTTGAGGTGGTTTGGTCATTTAGAGAGAATGGATCAAAGTAGAATGACATGGAAAGCATATAAATCTATAGGGGAAGGAAAGCGGGGTAGGGGTCGTCCTCGAAAGGGTTGGAGAGAGGGGGTAAAGGAGGTTTTGTGGGCAAGGGGCTTGGACTTCCAGCAAGCGTGCGTGAGCGTGTTAGATAGGAGTGAATGGAGACGAATGGTACTTGGGACCTGACGATCTGTTGGAGTGTGAGCAGGGTAATATTTAGTGAAGGGATTCAGGGAAACCGGTTATTTTCATATAGTCGGACTTGAGTCCTGGAAATGGGAAGTACAATGCCTGCACTTTAAAGGAGGGGTTTGGGATATTGGCAGTTTGGAGGGATATGTTGTGTATCTTTATACGTATATACTTCTAAACTGTTGTATTCTGAGCACCTCTGCAAAAACAGTGATAATGTGCGAGTGTGGTGAAAGTGTTGAATGATGATGAAAGTATTTTCTTTTTGGGGATTTTCTTTCTTTTTTGGGTCACCCTGCCTCGGTGGGAGACGGCCGACTTGTTGAAAAAAAAAAAAATATATATATATATATATAGGATGGGGTCCAGAGAGAGAGAGAGAGAGGAACTGGAAATAAAATAAATATATGTAAAACACAGCAACTAGGCAAGATAAACACTAATGGTGTCATTAAATAATCGCCAAAATCACCTTGAATCCTTCATATCTCCGTTAGTAATAACTTCTGAAATATGGTACAATGATGGGTAAAATATTCTTTTTTTTTTTAAATAGCTGACACTGAGAGGACGTTCATTTGACTCAGTTCAGCTGTTTCTTTGCTGAACAATATTTTGCTCAAGTATTTGTTAAAGCTTCCTGAAGAGCGAAATATTGTCCAGTATCCTTATTCAATATTATTTTTGCTGTGACGTCACATGAAATCGCTGGTGTGATAATACAATTATATTTAAGTTAAACTTTTGTTAGCATCAACGCAGAACAGAGAAATATTCTTTTTATTTATGTACTTTAATTTGTAGCCAAGCTGTATTTAATGTGTATCCTGGCTGTATTTAATGTATATCCTGGCTGTATTTAATGTGTAGCCTGGTTGTATTTAATGTGTATCCTGGCTGTATTTAATGTGTATCCTGGCTGTATTTAATGTGTAGCCTGGTTGTATTTAATGTGTATCCTGGCTGTATTTAATGTGTATCCTGGCTGTATTTAATGTGTAGCCTGGTTGTATTTAATGTGTATCCTGGCTGTATTTAATGTATATCCTGGCTGTATTTAATGTATATCCTGGCTGTATTTAATGTGTATCCTGGCTGTATTTAATGTATATCCTGGCTGTATTTAATGTGTATCCTGGCTGTATTTAATGTGTAGCCTGGTTGTATTTAAAGTGAAGCTTGGCTGTATTTAATGTATAGCCTGGCTGTATTTAATGTGTAGACTGGCTGTATTTAATGTATATCCTGGCTGTATTTAATGTGTATCCTGGCTGTATTTAATGTGTATCCTGGCTGTATTTAATGTGCAGCCTGGCTGTATTTAATGTATAGCCTGGCTGTATTTAATGTGTAGCCTGGCTGTATTTAATGTGTATCCTGGCTGTATTTAATGTATAGCATAGCTGTATTTAATCTGTATCTTGGCTGTATTTAATGTGCAGCCTGGCTGTATTTAATGAGTATCCTGGCTGTATTTAATGTGTATCCTGGCTGTATTTAATGTGTATCCTGGCTGTATTTAATGTGCAGCCTGGCTGTATTTAATGTATAGCCTGGCTGTATTTAATGTGTAGACTGGCTGTATTTAATGTGTATCCTGGCTGTATTTAATGTATAGCCTGGCTGTATTTAATGTGCAGCCTGGCTGTATTTAATGTGCAGCCTGGCTATATTTAATGTATAGCCTGGCTGTATTTAATGTGTAGACTGGCTGTATTTAATGTGTATCCTGGCTGTATTTAATGTATAGCCTGGCTGTATTTAATGTGCAGCCTGGCTGTATTTAATGTGCAGCCTGGCTGTATTTAATGTGCGTCCTGGCTGTATTTAATGTATAGCCAGGCTGTATTTAATATATAGCCTGGCTCTATTTAATGTGTAGCCTGGCTGTATTTAATGTACAGCCTGGCTGTATTTAATGTGTAGCCTGGCTGTATTTAATGTGTATCCTGGCTGTATTTAATGTGTATCCTGGCTGTATTTAATGTGTATCCTGGCTGTATTTAATGTGTATCCTGGCTGTATTTAATGTATAGCCTGGCTGTATTTAATGTGTAGCCTGGCTGTATTTAATGTGCATCCTGGTTGTATTTAATGTGTATCCTGGCTGTATTTAATGTGTATCCTGGCTGTATTTAATGTGTATCCTGGCTGTATTTAATGTATAGCCTGGCTGTATTTAATGTGTAGCCTGGCTGTATTTAATGTATAGCATAGCTGTATTTAATGTGCAGCCTGGCTGTATTTAATGTGTATCCTGGCTGTATTTAATGTGTATCCTGGCTGTATTTAATGTATAGCCTGGCTTTATTTAATGTGTATCCTGGCTGTATTTAATGTATAGCCTGGCTGTATTTAATGTGTAGCCTGGCTGTATTTAATGTGTAGCCTGGCTGTATTTAATGTGCAGACTGGCTGTATTTAATGTGTATCCTGGCTGTATTTAATGTATAACCTAGCTGTATTTAATGTATAGCATAGCTGTATTTAATGTGCATCCTGGCTGTATTTAATGTATAGCCTGACTGTATTTAATGTGCATCCTGGCTGTATTTAATGTATAGCCTGACTGTACTTAATGTGCATCCTGGCTGTATTTAATGTATAGCCTGGCTTTATTTAATATATAGCCTGGCTGTATTTAATGTGCATCCTGGCTGCATTTAATGTATAGCCTGTGCTGTATTCAATGTGCATCCTGGCTGTATTTAATGTATAGCCTGGCTGTATTTAATGTGCATCCTGGCTGTATTTAATGTATAGCCTGGTTGTATTTAATATATAGCCTGGCTCTATTTAATGTGTAGCTTGGCTGTATTTAATGTATAGCCTGGCTTTATTTAATGTGCATCCTAACTGTATTTAATGTATAGCCTGTGCTGTATTTAATGTGCATCCTGGCTGTATTTAATGTATAGCCTGGCTGTATTTAATGTGCATCCTGGCTGTATTTAATGTATAGCCTGGCTGTATTTAATGTGCATCCTGGCTGTATTTAATGTATAGCATGGCTGTATTTAATGTGCATCCTGGCTGTATTTAATGTATAACCTGGCTGTATTTAATGTATAGCCTGGCTTTATTTAATATATAGCCTGGCTGTATTTAATGTATAGCCTGGCTCTATTTAATATGTATCCTGGCTGTATTTAATATATAGCCTGGCTCTATTTAATGTGTAGCCTGGCTGTATTTAATGTATAGCCTGGCTCTATTTAATGTGTATCCTGGCTGTATTTAATGTGTAGCCTGGCTGTATTTAATGTGTATCCTGGCTGTATTTAATGTGTAGCCTGGCTGAATTTAATGTGAATCCTGGCTGTATTTAATGTGTATCCTGGCTGTATTTAATGTATAGCCTGGCTGTATTTAATGTGTAGCCTGGCTGTATTTAATGTGTATCCTGGCTGTATTTAATGTGTATCCTGGCTGTATTTAATGTGTATCCTGGCTGTATTTAATGTGTATCCTGGCTGTATTTAATGTGTAGCCTGGCTGTATTTAATGTATAGCATAGCTGTATTTAATGTGCAGCCTGGCTGTATTTAATGTGTATCCTGGCTGTATTTAATGTATAGCGTGGCTGTATTTAATGTGTATACTGGCTGTATTTAATGTATAGCCTGGCTGTATTTAATGTGTATACTGGCTGTATTTAATGTGTATACTGGCTGTATTTAATGTGCATCCTGGCTGTATTTAATGTATAGCCAGGCTGTATTTAATATATAGCCTGGCTCTATTTAATGTGTAGCCTGGCTGTATTTAATGTATAGCCTGGCTGTATTTAATGTGTAGCCTGGCTGTATTTAATGTGTATCCTGGCTGTATTTAATGTATAGCCTGGCTGTATTTAATGTGTATCCTGGCTGTATTTAATGTGTATCCTGGCTGTATTTAATGTGTATCCTGGCTGTATTTAATGTGTATCCTGGCTGTATTTAATGTGTATCCTGGCTGTATTTAATGTATAGCCTGGCTGTATTTAATGTGTAGCCTGGCTGTATTTAATGTGCATCCTGGTTGTATTTAATGTGTATCCTGGCTGTATTTAATGTGTATCCTGGCTGTATTTAATGTATAGCATATATGTATTTAATGTGCAGCCTGGCTGCATTTAATGTGTATCCTAGCTGTATTTAATGTGTAGACTAGCTGTATTTAATGTGTAGCCTCGCTGTATTTAATGTGTAGCCTGGCTGTATTTAATATGTATCCTGGCTGTATTTAATGTGTAGCCTGGTTGTATTTAATGTGTAGCCTGGTTGTATTTAATGTGTAGCATGGCTGTATTTAATGTGTAGCCTGGCTGTACTCAATCTGTAGCCTGGCTGTATTTAATGTATAGCCTGGCTGTATTTAATGTGCATCCATGCTGTATTTAATATATAGCCTGGCTCTATTTAATGTGTAGCCTGGCTGTATTTAATGTATAGCCTGGCTGTATTTAATGTGTAGCCTGGCTGTATTTATTGTATAGCCTGGCTGTATTTAATGTGTATCCTGGCTGTATTTAATGTGTAGCCTGGTTGTATTTAATGTGAAGCCTGGCTGTATTTAATGTGTATCCTGGCAGTATTTAATGTGTATCCTGGCTGTATTTAATGTGTATCCTGGCTGTATTTAATGTATAGCCTGGCTGTATTTAATGTGTAGCCTGGCTGTATTTAATGTGTATCCTGGCTGTATTTAATGTGCAGCCTGGCTGTATTTAATGTATAGCCTGGCTGTATTTAATGTGTAGCCTGGTTGTATTTAATGTGCATCCTAGCTGTATTTAATGTGTATCCTGGCTTTATTTAATGTGTATCCTGGCTGAATTTAATGTGTATCCTGGCTGTATTTAATGTGTAGCCTGGCTGAAATTAATGTGTATCCTGGCTGTTCTTAATGTGTATCCTTGCTGTATTTAATGTATAGCCTGGCTGTATTTAATGTGTATCCTGGCTGTATTTAATGTATAGCCTGGCTGTATTTAATGTGTAGCCTGGCTGTATTTAATGTATAGCATAGCTGTATTTAATGTGCAGCCTGGCTGTATTTAATGTGTATCCTGGCTGTATTTAATGTGCATCCTGGCTGTATTTAATGTATAGCCTGGCTTTATTTAATGTGTATCCTGGCTGTATTTAATGAATAGCCTGGCTGTATTTAATGAATAGCCTGGCTGTATTTAATGTGAATCCTGGCTGTATTTAATGTGAATCCTGGCTGTATTTAATGTATAGCGTGGCTGTATTTAATGTGTATACTGGCTGTATTTAATGTATAGCCTGACTGTATTTAATGTGCATCCTGGCTGTATTTAATGTATAGCCAGGCTGTATTTAATATATAGCCTGGCTCTATTTAATGTGTAGCCTGGCTGTATTTAATGTATAGCCTGGCTGTATTTAATGTGCATCCTGGCTGTATTTAATGTATAGCCTGTGCTGTATTTAATGTGCATCCTGGCTGTATTTAATGTATAGCCTGGCTTTATTTAATATATAGCCTGGCTGTATTTAATGTATAGCCTGGCTCTATTTAATGTGTATCCTGGCTGTATTTAATGTGTAGCCTGGCTGTATTTAATGTGTATCCTGGCTGTATTTAATGTGTAGCCTGGCTGTATTTAATGTGTAGCCTGGCTGTATTTAATGTGTAGCCTGGCTGTATTTAATGTATAGCCTGGCTGCATTTAATGTGTAGCCTGGCTGTATTTAATGTGTATCCTGGCTGTATTTAATGTGTAGCCTGGCTGTATTTAATGTGTATCCTGGCTGTATTTAATGTGTATCCTGGCTGTATTTAATGTGTAGCCTGCCTGTGCATAATGTGTAGCCTGGCTGTATTTAATGTGTAGCCTGGTTGCATTTAATGTGTAGCCTGGTTGTATTTAATGTGTAGCCTGGTTGTATTTAATGTGTATCCTGGCTGTATTTAATGTGTAGCCTGGTTGTATTTAATGTGTAGCCTGGTTGTATTTAATGTGTAGCCTGGCTGTATTTAATGTGTAGCCTGGCTGTACTTAATGTGTAGCATGGCTGTACTTAATGTGTAGCCTGGCTGTATTTAATGTGTAGCCTGGCTGTATTTAATGTGTAGATTGGCTTTATTTAATGTGTAGCCTGGCTGTTTTTAATGTGTAGCCTGGCTGTATTTAATGTGCAGCCTGGCTATATTTAATGTATAGCCTGGCTGTATTTAATGTATAGCCTGACTGTATTTAATGTATAGCCTGGCTGTATGTAATGTATAGCCTGGCTGTATTTAATGTATAGCCTGGCTGTATTTAATGTATAGCCTGGCTGTATTTACTGTGTAGCCTGGCTGTATTTAATGTGTAGCCTGGCTGTATTTATTGAGTAGCCTTGCTATATTTAATGTATAGCCTGGCTGTATATAATGTATAGCCTGGCTGTATTTAATGTATAGCCTGGCTGTATTTAATGTATAGCCTGGCTGTATTTAATGTATAGCCTGGCTGTATTTAATGTATAGCCTGGCTGTATTTAATGTATAGCCTGGATGTATTTAATGTATAGCCTGGCTGTATTTACTGTATAGCCTGGCTGTATTTAATGTGTATCCTGGCTGTATTTAATGTGCATCCTGGCTGTATTTAATGTATAGCCTGGCTTTATTTAATATATAGCCTGGCTGTATTTAATGTATAGCCTGGCTCTATTTAATATGTATCCTGGCTGTATTTAATATATAGCCTGGCTCTATTTAATGTGTAGCCTGGCTGTATTTAATGTATAGCCTGGCTCTATTTAATGTGTATCCTGGCTGTATTTAATGTGTAACCTGGCTGTATTTAATGTGTAGCCTGGCTGTATTTAATGTGTAGCCTGGCTGTATTTAATGTGTAGCCTGGTTGTATTTAATGTGTATCCTGGCTGTATTTAATGTGTATCCTGGCTGTATTTAATGTGTAGCCTGGCTGTATTTAATGTGTATCCTGGCTGTATTTAATGTGTAGCCTGGCTGTATTTAATGTGTATCCTGGCTGTATTTAATGTGTAGCCTGGCTGTATTTAATGTGTAGCCTGGCTGTATTTAATGTGTAGCCTGGCTGTATTTAATGTGTAGCCTGGCTGTACTCAATGTGTAGCCTGGCTGTATTTCATGTGTAGCCTGGCTGTATTTAATGTGTAGCCTGGTTGCATTTAATGTGTAGCCTGACTGTATTTAATATATAGCCTGGCTCTATTTAATGTGTAGCCTGGCTGTATTTAATGTGTAGCCTGGCTGTACTTAATGTGTAGCCTGGCTGTATTTAATGTGTAGCCTGGCTGTATTTAATGTGTAGCCTGGCTGTATTTAATGTGTAGCCTGGCTGTATTTAATGTGTAGCCTGGCTGTATTTAATGTGTAGCCTGGCTGTATTTAATGTGTATCCTGGCTGTATTTAATGTGTAGCCTGGTTGTATTTAATGTGTTGCCTGGTTGTATTTAATGTGTAGCCTGGCTGTATTTTATGTGTAGCCTGGCTGTACTTAATGTGTAGCCTAGCTGTATTTCCTGTGTAGCCTGGCTGTATTTAATGTGTAGCCTGGCTGTATTTAATGTGTAGCCTGGTTGCATTTAATGTGTAGCCTGGTTGTATTTAATGTGTAGCCTTGCTGTATTTAATGTGTAGCCTGGCTTTATTTAATGTGTAGCCTGGCTGTATTTAATGTGTAGCCTGGCTGTATTTAATGTGTAGCCTGGCTGTATTTAATGTATAGCCTGGCTGTATTTAATGTGTATCCTGGCTGTATTTAATGTGTAGCCTGGCTGTATTTAATGTGTAGCCTGGCTGTATTTAATGTATAGCCTGGCTCTATTTAATGTGTATCCTGGCTGTATTTAATGTGTAGCCTGGCTGTATTTAATGTGTATCCTGGCTGTATTTAATGTGTAGCCTGGTTGTATTTAATGTGTAGCCTGGTTGTATTTAATGCGTAGCCTGGCTGTATTTAATGTGTAGCCTGCCTGTACATAATGTGTAGCCTGGCTGTATTTAATGTGTAGCCTGGTTGCATTTAATGTGTAGCCTGGTTGTATTTAATGTGGAGCCTGGTTGCATTTAATGTGTAGCCTGCCTGTACATAATGTGTAGCCTGGCTGTGTTTAATGTGTAGCCTGGTTGCATTTAATGTGTAGCCTGGTTGTATTTAATGTGTAGCCTGGTTGTATTTAATGTGCATCCTATCTGTATTTAATGTGTAGATTGGCTTTATTTAATGTGTAGCCTGGCTGTACTTAATGTGTAGCATGGCTGTACTTAATGTGTAGCCTGGCTGTATTTAATGTGTAGCCTGGCTGTATTTAATGTGTAGATTGGCTTTATTTAATGTGTAGCCTGGCTGTATTTAATGTGTAGCCGGGCTGTATTTAATGAGTAGCCTGGCTATATATAATGTATAGCCTGGCTGTATTTAATGAATAGCCTGGCTGTATTTAATGTATAGCCTGGCTGTATTTAATGTATAGCCTGGCTGTATTTAATGTATTGCCTGGCTGTTTTTAATGTATAGCCTGGCTGTATTTAATGTATAGCCTGGCTGTATTTAATGTGTAGCCTGGCTGTATTTAATGTGTAGCCTGTCTGTATTTAATGTGTAGCCTGGCTGTATTTAATGTGTAGCCTGGCTGTATTTAATGTGTAGCCTGTCTGTATTTAATGTGTAGCCTGGCTGTATTTAATGTATAGCCTGGCTGTATTTAATGTATAGCCTGGCTGTATTTAATGTATTGCCTGGCTGTTTTTAATGTATAGCCTGGCTGTATTTAATGTATAGCCTGGCTGTATTTAATGTGTAGCCTGGCTGTATTTAATGTGTAGCCTGGCTGTATTTAATGTGTAGCCTGGCTGTATTTAATGTGTAGCCTGGCTGTATTTAATGTGTAGCCTGGCTGTATTTCATTTGCAGAATTTCGTTGAGCATTATTTCATTTAGAAAGTAACTGACACTCTACAGCATGATGAGAGGCAGTAACTGACACACTACAGCATGAGAGGCAGTAACTGACACACTACAGCATGAGAGGCAGTAACTGACACACTACAGCATGAGAGGCAGTAACTGACACACTACAGCATGAGAGGCAGTAACTGACACACTACAGCATGAGAGGCAGTAACTGACACTCTACAGCATGAGAGGCAGTAAGTGACACTCTACAGCATGAGAGGCAGTAACTGGTACTCTACAGCATGAGAGGCAGTAAGTGACACTCTACAGCATGAGAGGCAGTAAGTGACACTCTACAGCATGAGAGGCAGTAACTGACACACTACAGCATGAGAGGCAGTAACTGACACACTACAGCATGAGAGGCAGTAACTGACACACTACAGCATGAGAGGCAGTAACTGACACACTACAGCATGAGAGGCAGTAACTGACACACTACAGCATGAGAGGCAGTAACTGACACTCTACAGCATGAGAGGCAGTAACTGACACACTACAGCATGAGAGGCAGTAACTGACACACTACAGCATGAGAGGCAGTAACTGACACACTACAGCATGAGAGGCAGTAACTGACACACTACAGCATGAGAGGCAGTAACTGACACACTACAGCATGAGAGGCAGTAACTGACACACTACAGCATGAGAGGCAGTAACTGACACTCTACAGCATGAGAGGCAGTAACTGACACACTACAGCATGAGAGGCAGTAACTGACACACTACAGCATGAGAGGCAGTAACTGACACACTACAGCATGAGAGGCAGTAACTGACACACTACAGCATGAGAGGCAGTAACTGACACACTACAGCATGAGAGGCAGTAACTGACACACTACAGCATGAGAGGCAGTAACTGACACACTACAGCATGAGAGGCAGTAACTGACACACTACAGCATGAGAGGCAGTAACTGACACACTACAGCATGAGAGGCAGTAACTGACACACTACAGCATGAGAGGCAGTAACTGACACACTACAGCATGAGAGGCAGTAACTGACACACTACAGCATGAGAGGCAGTAAGTGACACTCTACAGCATGAGAGGCAGTAACTGACACACTACAGCATGAGAGGCAGTAACTGACACTCTACAGCATGAGAGGCAGTAAGTGACACTCTACAGCATGAGAGGCAGTAAGTGACACTCTACAGCATGAGAGGGAGTAAGTGACACTCTACAGCATGAGAGGCAGTAAGTGACACTCTACAGCATGAGAGGCAGTAAGTGACACTCTACAGCATGAGAGGCAGTAACTGGTACTCTACAGCATGAGAGGCAGTAAGTGACACTCTACAGCATGAGAGGCAGTAACTGGCACTCTACAGCATGAGAGGCAGTAACTGACACTCTACAGCATGAGAGGCAGTAAGTGACACTCTACAGCATGAGAGGGAGAAAGTGACACACTACAGCATGAGAGGCAGTAACTGACACACTACAGCATGAGAGGCAGTAACTGACACTCTACAGCATGAGAGGCAGTAACTGACACTACAGCATGAGAGGCAGTAACTGACACACTACAGCATGAGAGGCAGTAACTGACACACTACAGCATGAGAGGCAGTAACTGACACACTACAGCATGAGAGGCAGTAACTGACACTACAGCATGAGAGGCAGTAACTGACACACTACAGCATGAGAGGCAGTAACTGACACACTACAGCATGAGAGGCAGTAACTGACACACTACAGCATGAGAGGCAGTAACTGACACACTACAGCATGAGAGGCAGTAACTGACACACTACAGCATGAGAGGCAGTAACTGACACACTACAGCATGAGAGGCAGTAACTGACACACTACAGCATGAGAGGCAGTAACTGACACACTACAGCATGAGAGGCAGTAACTGACACACTACAGCATGAGAGGCAGTAACTGACACACTACAGCATGAGAGGCAGTAACTGACACACTACAGCATGAGAGGCAGTAACTGACACACTACAGCATGAGAGGCAGTAACTGACACACTACAGCATGAGAGGCAGTAACTGACACACTACAGCATGAGAGGCAGTAACTGACACACTACAGCATGAGAGGCAGTAACTGACACACTACAGCATGAGAGGCAGTAACTGACACACTACAGCATGAGAGGCAGTAACTGACACACTACAGCATGAGAGGCAGTAACTGACACACTACAGCATGAGAGGCAGTAACTGACACACTACAGCATGAGAGGCAGTAACTGACACACTACAGCATGAGAGGCAGTAACTGACACACTACAGCATGAGAGGCAGTAACTGACACACTACAGCATGAGAGGCAGTAACTGACACACTACAGCATGAGAGGCAGTAACTGACACACTACAGCATGAGAGGCAGTAACTGACACACTACAGCATGAGAGGCAGTAACTGACACACTACAGCATGAGAGGCAGTAACTGACACACTACAGCATGAGAGGCAGTAACTGACACACTACAGCATGAGAGGCAGTAAGTGACACTCTACAGCATGAGAGGCAGTAACTGACACACTACAGCATGAGAGGCAGTAACTGACACACTACAGCATGAGAGGCAGTAACTGACACACTACAGCATGAGAGGCAGTAACTGACACACTACAGCATGAGAGGCAGTAACTGACACACTACAGCATGAGAGGCAGTAACTGACAGTAAGGCTGACACACTACAGCATGAGAGGCAGTAACTGACACACTTCAGCATGAGAGGCAGTAACTGACACACTACAGCATGAGAGGCAGTAACTGACACACAACAGAATGAGAGGAAGTAACACAGTAACTGCATGAGAGGCAGTAACTGACACACTACAGCATGAGAGGCAGTAACTGACACACTACAGCATGAGAGGCAGTAACTGACACACTACAGCATGAGAGGCAGTAACTGACACACTTCAGCATGAGAGGCAGTAACTGACACACTTCAGCATGAGAGGCAGTAACTGACACTACAGCATGAGAGGCAGTAACTGACACTACAGCATGAGAGGCAGTAACTGACACACTACAGCATGAGAGGCAGTAACTGACACACTACAGCATGAGAGGCAGTAACTGACACACTACAGCATGAGAGGCAGTAACTGACACACTACAGCATGAGAGGCAGTAACTGACACACTACAGCATGAGAGGCAGTAACTGACACACTACAGCATGAGAGGCAGCAAGAGAGGCAGTAACTGACACACTACAGCATGAGAGGCAGTAACTGACACACTACAGCATGAGAGGCAGTAACTGACACACTACAGCATGAGAGGCAGTAACTGACACACTACAGCATGAGAGGCAGTAACTGACACACTACAGCATGAGAGGCAGTAACTGACACACTACAGCATGAGAGGCAGTAACTGACACACTACAGCATGAGAGGCAGTAACTGACACACTACAGCATGAGAGGCAGTAACTGACACACTACAGCATGAGAGGCAGTAACTGACACACTACAGCATGAGAGGCAGTAACTGACACACTACAGCATGAGAGGCAGTAACTGACACACTACAGCATGAGAGGCAGTAACTGACACACTACAGCATGAGAGGCAGTAACTGACACACTACAGCATGAGAGGCAGTAACTGACACACTACAGCATGAGAGGCAGTAACTGACACACTACAGCATGAGAGGCAGTAACTGACACACTACAGCATGAGAGGCAGTAACTGACACACTACAGCATGAGAGGCAGTAACTGACACTGATGAGAGGCAGTAACTGACACTACAGCATGAGAGGCAGTAACTGACACACTACAGCATGAGAGGCAGTAACTGACACACTACAGCATGAGAGGCAGTAACTGACACACTACAGCATGAGAGGCAGTAACTGACACACTACAGCATGAGAGGCAGTAACTGACACACTACAGCATGAGAGGCAGTAACTGACACACTACAGCATGAGAGGCAGTAACTGACACACTACAGCATGAGAGGCAGTAACTGACACACTACAGCATGAGAGGCAGTAACTGACACACTACAGCATGAGAGGCAGTAACATGAGAGGTAGTAAGTGACACGCTACAGCATGAGAGGGAGTAAATGACACTCTAAAGCATGAGAGGCAGTAATGAGAGGCAGTAACACACTACAGCATGAGAGGCAGTAACTGACACACTACAGCATGAGAGGCAGTAACTGCACACTGACACTCTACAGCATGAGAGGCTACAGCATGAGAGGCAGTAACTGACACACTACAGCATGAGAGGCAGTAACTGACACACTACAGCATGAGAGGCAGTAACTGACACACTGCAGCATGAGAGGCAGTAACTGACACACTACAGCATGAGAGGCAGTAACTGACACACTACAGCATGAGAGGCAGTAACTGACACACTACAGCATGAGAGGCAGTAACTGACACACTACAGCATGAGAGGCAGTAACTGACACACTACAGCATGAGAGGCAGTAACTGACACACTACAGCATGAGAGGCAGTAACTGACACACTACAGCATGAGAGGCAGTAACTGACACACTACAGCATGAGAGGCAGTAACTGACACACTACAGCATGAGAGGCAGTAACTGACACACTACAGCATGAGAGGCAGTAACTGACACACTACAGCATGAGAGGCAGTAACTGACACACTACAGCATGAGAGGCAGTAACTGACACACTACAGCATGAGAGGCAGTAACTGACACACTACAGCATGAGAGGCAGTAACTGACACACTACAGCATGAGAGGCAGTAACTGACACACTACAGCATGAGAGGCAGTAACTGACACTACTGCATGAGAGGCAGTAACTGACTGACACACTACAGCATGAGAGGCAGTAACTGACACACTACAGCATGAGAGGCAGTAACTGACACACTACAGCATGAGAGGCAGTAACTGACACACTACAGCATGAGAGGCAGTAACTGACACTCTACAGCATGAGAGGCAGTAACTGACACACTACAGCATGAGAGGCAGTAACTGACACACTACAGCATGAGAGGCAGTAACTGACACACTACAGCATGAGAGGCAGTAACTGACACACTACAGCATGAGAGGCAGTAACTGACACACTTCAGCATGAGAGGCAGTAACTGACACACTACAGCATGAGAGGCAGTAACTGACACACTACAGCATGAGAGGCAGTAACTGACACTACAGCATGAGAGGCAGTAACTGACACACTACAGCATGAGAGGCAGTAACTGACACACTACAGCATGAGAGGCAGTAACTGACACACTACAGCATGAGAGGCAGTAACTGACACACTACAGCATGAGAGGCAGTAACTGACACACTACAGCATGAGAGGCAGTAACTGACACACTACAGCATGAGAGGCAGTAACTGACACACTACAGCATGAGAGGCAGTAACTGACACACTACAGCATGAGAGGCAGTAACTGACACACTACAGCATGAGAGGCAGTAACTGACACACTACAGCATGAGAGGCAGTAACTGACACACTACAGCATGAGAGGCAGTAACTGACACACAACAGCATGAGAGGCAGTAACAGCATGAGAGGCAGTAACTGACACACTACAGCATGAGAGGCAGTAACTGACACACTACAGCATGAGAGGCAGTAACTGACACACTACAGCATGAGAGGCAGTAACTGACACACTACAGCATGAGAGGCAGTAACTGACACACTTCAGCATGAGAGGCAGTAACTGACACACTTCAGCATGAGAGGCAGTAACTGACACACTACAGCATGAGAGGCAGTAACTGACACACTACAGCATGAGAGGCAGTAACTGACACACTTCAGCATGAGAGGCAGTAACTGGTACACTACAGCATGAGAGGCAGTAACACACACTACAGCATGAGAGGCAGTAACATGAGAGGCAGTAACTGACACACTACAGCATGAGAGGCAGTAACTGACACACTACAGCATGAGAGGCAGTAACTGACACACTACAGCATGAGAGGCAGTAACTGACACACTACAGCATGAGAGGCAGTAACTGACACACTACAGCATGAGAGGCAGTAACTGACACACTACAGCATGAGAGGCAGTAACTGACACACTACAGCATGAGAGGCAGTAACTGACACACTACAGCATGAGAGGCAGTAACTGACACACTACAGCATGAGAGGCAGTAACTGACACACTACAGCATGAGAGGCAGTAACTGACACACTACAGCATGAGAGGCAGTAACTGACACACTACAGCATGAGAGGCAGTAACTGACACACTACAGCATGAGAGGCAGTAACTGACACACTACAGCATGAGAGGCAGTAACTGACACACTACAGCATGAGAGGCAGTAACTGACACACTACAGCATGAGAGGCAGTAACTGACACACTACAGCATGAGAGGCAGTAACTGACACACTACAGCATGAGAGGCAGTAACTGACACACTACAGCATGAGAGGCAGTAACTGACACACTACAGCATGCAGAGCAGTAACTGACACACTACAGCATGAGAGGCAGTAACTGACACACTACAGCATGAGAGGCAGTAACTGACACACTACAGCATGAGAGGCAGTAACTGACACACTACAGCATGAGAGGCAGTAACTGACACACTACAGCATGAGAGGCAGTAACTGACACACTACAGCATGAGAGGCAGTAACTGACACACTACAGCATGAGAGGCAGTAACTGACACACTTCAGCATGAGAGGCAGTAACTGACACACTTCAGCATGAGAGGCAGTAACTGACACTACAGCATGAGAGGCAGTAACTGACACTACAGCATGAGAGGCAGTAACTGACACACTACAGCATGAGAGGCAGTAACTGACACACTACAGCATGAGAGGCAGTAACTGACACACTACAGCATGAGAGGCAGTAACTGACACACTACAGCATGAGAGGCAGTAACTGACACACTACAGCATGAGAGGCAGTAACTGACACACTGAGAGGCAGCATGAGAGGCAGTAACTGACACACTACAGCATGAGAGGCAGTAACTGACACACTACAGCATGAGAGGCAGTAACTGACACACTACAGCATGAGAGGCAGTAACTGACACACTACAGCATGAGAGGCAGTAACTGACACACTACAGCATGAGAGGCAGTAACTGACACACTACAGCATGAGAGGCAGTAACTGACACACTACAGCATGAGAGGCAGTAACTGACACACTACAGCATGAGAGGCAGTAACTGACACACTACAGCATGAGAGGCAGTAACTGACACACTACAGCATGAGAGGCAGTAACTGACACACTACAGCATGAGAGGCAGTAACTGACACACTACAGCATGAGAGGCAGTAACTGACACACTACAGCATGAGAGGCAGTAACTGACACACTACAGCATGAGAGGCAGTAACTGACACACTACAGCATGAGAGGCAGTAACTGACACACTACAGCATGAGAGGCAGTAACTGACACACTACAGCATGAGAGGCAGTAACTGACACACTACAGCATGAGAGGCAGTAACTGACACTCTACAGCATGAGAGGCAGTAACTGACACTACAGCATGAGAGGCAGTAACTGACACACTACAGCATGAGAGGCAGTAACTGACACACTACAGCATGAGAGGCAGTAACTGACACACTACAGCATGAGAGGCAGTAACTGACACACTACAGCATGAGAGGCAGTAACTGACACACTACAGCATGAGAGGCAGTAACTGACACACTACAGCATGAGAGGCAGTAACTGACACACTACAGCATGAGAGGCAGTAACTGACACTGACACTACAGCATGAGAGGCAGTAACTGACACACTTCAGCATGAGAGGCAGTAACTGACACACTTCAGCATGAGAGGCAGTAACTGACACACTACAGCATGAGAGGCAGTAACTGACACACTACAGCATGAGAGGCAGTAACTGACACACTACAGCATGAGAGGCAGTAACTGACACACTACAGCATGAGAGGCAGTAACTGACACACTACAGCATGAGAGGCAGTAACTGACACACTTCAGCATGAGAGGCAGTAACTGACACACTACAGCATGAGAGGCAGTAACTGACACACTGCAGCATGAGAGGAAGTAACTGACACACTACAGCATGAGAGGCAGTAACACTGAGCATGAGAGGCAGTAACATGAGAGGCAGTAACTGACACACTACAGCATGAGAGGCAGTAACTGACACACTACAGCATGAGAGGCAGTAACTGACACACTACAGCATGAGAGGCAGTAACTGACACACTACAGCATGAGAGGCAGTAACTGACACACTACAGCATGAGAGGCAGTAACTGACACACTACAGCATGAGAGGCAGTAACTGACACACTACAGCATGAGAGGCAGTAACTGACACACTACAGCATGAGAGGCAGTAACTGACACACTACAGCATGAGAGGCAGTAACTGACACACTACAGCATGAGAGGCAGTAACTGACACACTACAGCATGAGAGGCAGTAACTGACACACTACAGCATGAGAGGCAGTAACTGACACACTACAGCATGAGAGGCAGTAACTGACACACTACAGCATGAGAGGCAGTAACTGACACACTACAGCATGAGAGGCAGTAACTGACACACTACAGCATGAGAGGCAGTAACTGACACACTACAGCATGAGAGGCAGTAACTGACACACTACAGCATGAGAGGCAGTAACTGACACACTACAGCATGAGAGGCAGTAACTGACACACTACAGCATGAGAGGCAGTAACTGACACACTACAGCATGAGAGGCAGTAACTGACACACTACAGCATGAGAGGCAGTAACTGACACACTACAGCATGAGAGGCAGTAACTGACACACTACAGCATGAGAGGCAGTAACTGACACACTACAGCATGAGAGGCAGTAACTGACACACTACAGCATGAGAGGCAGTAACTGACACACTACAGCATGAGAGGCAGTAACTGACACACTACAGCATGAGAGGCAGTAACTGCATGAGAGGCACACACTACAGCATGAGAGGCAGTAACTGACAGCATGAGAGGCAGTAACTGAGAGAGGCAGTAACTGACACACTACAGCATGAGAGGCAGTAACTGACACACTACAGCATGAGAGGCAGTAACTGACACACTACAGCATGAGAGGCAGTAACTGACACACTACAGCATGAGAGGCAGTAACTGACACACTACAGCATGAGAGGCAGTAACTGACACACTACAGCATGAGAGGCAGTAACTGACACTCTACAGCATGAGAGGCAGTAACTGACACACTACAGCATGAGAGGCAGTAACTGACACACTACAGCATGAGAGGCAGTAACTGACACACTACAGCATGAGAGGCAGTAACTGACACACTACAGCATGAGAGGCAGTAACTGACACACTACAGCATGAGAGGCAGTAACTGACACACTACAGCATGAGAGGCAGTAACTGACACACTACAGCATGAGAGGCAGTAACTGACACTCTAGAGCATGAGAGGCAGTAACTGACACACTACAGCATGAGAGGCAGTAACTGACACACTACAGCATGAGAGGCAGTAACTGACACACTACAGCATGAGAGGCAGTAACTGACACACTACAGCATGAGAGGCAGTAACTGATGAGAGGCACTGACACACTACAGCATGAGAGGCAGTAACTGACACACTACAGCATGAGAGGCAGTAACTGACACACTACAGCATGAGAGGCAGTAACTGACACACTACAGCATGAGAGGCAGTAACTGACACACTACAGCATGAGAGGCAGTAACTGACACACTACAGCATGAGAGGCAGTAACTGACACACTACAGCATGAGAGGCAGTAACTGACACACTACAGCATGAGAGGCAGTAACTGACACACTACAGCATGAGAGGCAGTAACTGACACACTACAGCATGAGAGGCAGTAACTGACACACTACAGCATGAGAGGCAGTAACTGACACACTACAGCATGAGAGGCAGTAACTGACACACTACAGCATGAGAGGCAGTAACTGACACACTTCAGCATGAGAGGCAGTAACTGACACACTTCAGCATGAGAGGCAGTAACTGACACACTTCAGCATGAGAGGCAGTAACTGACACTACAGCATGAGAGGCAGTAACTAACACTACAGCATGAGAGGCAGCATGAGAGAGCAGTAACTGACACACTACAGCATGAGAGGCAGTAACTGACACACTACAGCATGAGAGGCAGTAACTGACACACTACAGCATGAGAGGCAGTAACTGACACACTACAGCATGAGAGGCAGTAACTGACACACTACAGCATGAGAGGCAGTAACTGACACACTACAGCATGAGAGGCAGTAACTGACACACTACAGCATGAGAGGCAGTAACTGACACACTACAGCATGAGAGGCAGTAACTGACACACTACAGCATGAGAGGCAGTAACTGACACACTACAGCATGAGAGGCAGTAACTGACACACTACAGCATGAGAGGCAGTAACTGACACACTACAGCATGAGAGGCAGTAACTGACACACTACAGCATGAGAGGCAGTAACTGACACACTACAGCATGAGAGGCAGTAACTGACACACTACAGCATGAGAGGCAGTAACTGACACACTACAGCATGAGAGGCAGTAACTGACACTGACACACTACAGCATGAGAGGCAGTAACTGACACACTACAGCATGAGAGGCAGTAACTGACACACTACAGCATGAGAGGCAGTAACTGACACACTACAGCATGAGAGGCAGTAACTGACACACTACAGCATGAGAGGCAGTAACTGACACACTACAGCATGAGAGGCAGTAACTGACACACTACAGCATGAGAGGCAGTAACTGACACACTACAGCATGAGAGGCAGTAACAGACACTACAGCATGAGAATCAGTAACTGACACACTACAGCATGAGAGGCAGTAACTGACACACTACAGCATGAGAGGCAGTAACTGACACACTACAGCATGAGAGGCAGTAACTGACACACTACAGCATGAGAGGCAGTAACTGACACACTACAGCATGAGAGGCAGTAACTGACACACTACAGCATGAGAGGCAGTAACTGACACACTACAGCATGAGAGGCAGTAACTGACACACTTCAGCATGAGAGGCAGTAACTGACACACTACAGCATGAGAGGCAGTAACTGACAGTAAGTGACACTCTACAGCATGAGAGGCAGTAACTGACACACTACAGCATGAGAGGCAGTAACTGACACACTACAGCATGAGAGGCAGTAACTGACACACTACAGCATGAGAGGCAGTAACTGACACACTACAGCATGAGAGGCAGTAACTGACACACTACAGCATGAGAGGCAGTAACTGACACACTACAGCATGAGAGGCAGTAACTGACACACTACAGCATGAGAGGCAGTAACTGACACACTACAGCATGAGAGGCAGTAACTGACACACTACAGCATGAGAGGCAGTAACTGACACACTACAGCATGAGAGGCAGTAACTGACACACTACAGCATGAGAGGCAGTAACTGACACACTACAGCATGAGAGGCAGTAACTGACACACTACAGCATGAGAGGCAGTAACTGACACACTACAGCATGAGAGGCAGTAACTGACACACTACAGCATGAGAGGCAGTAACTGACACACTACAGCATGAGAGGCAGTAACTGAACTGACACACTACAGCATGAGAGGCAGTAACTGACACACTACAGCATGAGAGGCAGTAACTGACACACTACAGCATGAGAGGCAGTAACTGACACACTACAGCATGAGAGGCAGTAACTGACACACTACAGCATGAGAGGCAGTAACTGACACACTACAGCATGAGAGGCAGTAACTGACACACTACAGCATGAGAGGCAGTAACTGACACACTACAGCATGAGAGGCAGTAACTGACACACTACAGCATGAGAGGCAGTAACTGACACACTACAGCATGAGAGGCAGTAACTGACACACTACAGCATGAGAGGCAGTAACTGACACACTACAGCATGAGAGGCAGTAACTGACACACTAGCATGAGAGGCAGCACACACATGAGAGGCAGTAACTGACACACTACAGCATGAGAGGCAGTAGAGAGAGGCAGTAACTGACACACAGCATGAGAGCATGAGAGGCAGTAACTGACACACTACAGCATGAGAGGCAGTAACTGACACACTACAGCATGAGAGGCAGTAACTGACACACTACAGCATGAGAGGCAGTAACTGACACACTACAGCATGAGAGGCAGTAACTGACACACTACAGCATGAGAGGCAGTAACTGACACACTACAGCATGAGAGGCAGTAACTGACACACTACAGCATGAGAGGCAGTAACTGACACACTACAGCATGAGAGGCAGTAACTGACACACTACAGCATGAGAGGCAGTAACTGACACACGACAGCATGAGAGGCAGTAACTGACACACTACAGCATGAGAGGCAGTAACTGACACACTACAGCATGAGAGGCAGTAACTGACACACTACAGCATGAGAGGCAGTAACTGACACACTACAGCATGAGAGGCAGTAACTGACACACTACAGCATGAGAGGCAGTAACTGACACACTACAGCATGAGAGGCAGTAACTGGTACTCTACAGCATGAGAGGCAGTAACAGACACTACAGCATGAGAATCAGTAACTGGTACTCTACAGCATGAGAGGCAGTAACTGACACACTACAGCATGAGAGGCAGTAACTGACACACTACAGCATGAGAGGCAGTAACTGACACACTACAGCATGAGAGGCAGTAACTGACACACTACAGCATGAGAGGCAGTAACTGACACACTACAGCATGAGAGGCAGTAACTGACACACTGAGAGGCAGT
Organism: Cherax quadricarinatus; assembly: GCF_038502225.1. Classification (NCBI taxonomy): domain Eukaryota; kingdom Metazoa; phylum Arthropoda; class Malacostraca; order Decapoda; family Parastacidae; genus Cherax; species Cherax quadricarinatus. The sequence goes on along the minus strand of NW_027196022.1, from coordinate 73,702 downwards.
AACTGACAGCATGAGAGGCAGTAGCATGAGAGGCAGTAACTGACACACTACAGCATGAGAGGCAGTAACTGACACACTACAGCATGAGAGGCAGTAACTGACACACTACAGCATGAGAGGCAGTAACTGACACACTACAGCATGAGAGGCAGTAACTGACACACTACAGCATGAGAGGCAGTAACTGACACACTACAGCATGAGAGGCAGTAACTGACACACTACAGCATGAGAGGCAGTAACTGACACACTACAGCATGAGAGGCAGTAACTGACACACTACAGCATGAGAGGCAGTAACTGACACACTACAGCATGAGAGGCAGTAACTGACACACTACAGCATGAGAGGCAGTAACTGACACACTACAGCATGAGAGGCAGTAACTGACACACTACAGCATGAGAGGCAGTAACTGACACACTACAGCATGTGAGGCAGTAACTGATACTACAGCATGAGATGCAGGAGAGGCAGTAACTGACACACTACAGCATGAGAGGCAGTAACTGACACACTACAGCATGAGAGGCAGTAACTGACACACTACAGCATGAGAGGCAGTAACTGACACACTACAGCATGAGAGGCAGTAACTGACACACTACAGCATGAGAGGCAGTAACTGACACACTACAGCATGAGAGGCAGTAACTGACACACTACAGCATGAGAGGCAGTAACTGACACACTACAGCATGAGAGGCAGTAACTGACACACTACAGCATGAGAGGCAGTAACTGACACACTACAGCATGAGAGGCAGTAACTGACACACTACAGCATGAGAGGCAGTAACTGACACACTACAGCATGAGAGGCAGTAACTGACACACTACAGCATGAGAGGCAGTAACTGACACACTACAGCATGAGAGGCAGTAACTGACACACTACAGCATGAGAGGCAGTAACTGACACACTACAGCATGAGAGGCAGTAACTGACACACTACAGCATGAGAGGCAGTAACTGACACACTACAGCATGAGAGGCAGTAACTGACACACTACAGCATGAGAGGCAGTAACTGACACACTACAGCATGAGAGGCAGTAACTGACACACTACAGCATGAGAGGCAGTAACTGACACACTACAGCATGAGAGGCAGTAACTGACACACTACAGCATGAGAGGCAGTAACTGACACACTTAAGCATGAGAGGCAGTAACTGACACACTACAGCATGAGAGGCAGTAACTGACACACTACAGCATGAGAGGCAGTAACTGACACACTACAGCATGAGAGGCAGTAACTGACACACTACAGCATGAGAGGCAGTAACTGACACACTACAGCATGAGAGGCAGTAACTGACACACTACAGCATGAGAGGCAGTAACTGACACACTACAGCATGAGAGGCAGTAACTGACACACTACAGCATGAGAGGCAGTAACTGACACACTACAGCATGAGAGGCAGTAACTGACACACTTCAGCATGAGAGGCAGTAACTGACACACTGCAGCATGAGAGGCAGTAACTGACACACTTCAGCATGAGAGGCAGTAACTGACACACTTCAGCATGAGAGGCAGTAACTGACACTACAGCATGAGAGGCAGTAACTGACACTACAGCATGAGAGGCAGTAACTGACACACTACAGCATGAGAGGCAGTAACTGACACACTACAGCATGAGAGGCAGTAACTGACACACTACAGCATGAGAGGCAGTAACTGACACACTACAGCATGAGAGGCAGTAACTGACACACTACAGCATGAGAGGCAGTAACTGACACACTACAGCATGAGAGGCAGTAACTGACACACTACAGCATGAGAGGCAGTAACTGACACACTACAGCATGAGAGGCAGTAACTGACACACTTCAGCATGAGAGGCAGTAACTGACACACTTCAGCATGAGAGGCAGTAACTGACACACTACAGCATGAGAGGCAGTAACTGACACTACAGCATGAGAGGCAGTAACTGACACACTACAGCATGAGAGGCAGTAAGTGACACTCTACAGCATGAGAGGCAGTAAGTGACACTCTACAGCATGAGAGGCAGTAAGTGACACTCTACAGCATGAGAGGCAGTAACTGACACACTACAGCATGAGAGGCAGTAACTGACACACTACAGCATGAGAGGCAGTAACTGACACACTACAGCATGAGAGGCAGTAACTGACACACTACAGCATGAGAGGCAGTAACTGACACACTACAGCATGAGAGGCAGTAACTGACACACTACAGCATGAGAGGCAGTAACTGACACACTACAGCATGAGAGGCAGTAACTGACACACTACAGCATGAGAGGCAGTAACTGACACACTACAGCATGAGAGGCAGTAACTGACACACTACAGCATGAGAGGCAGTAACTGACACACTACAGCATGAGAGGCAGTAACTGACACACTACAGCATGAGAGGCAGTAACTGACACACTACAGCATGAGAGGCAGTAACTGACACACTACAGCATGAGAGGCAGTAACTGACACACTACAGCATGAGAGGCAGTAACTGACACACTACAGCATGAGAGGCAGTAACTGACACACTACAGCATGAGAGGCAGTAACTGACACACTACAGCATGAGAGGCAGTAACTGACACACTACAGCATGAGAGGCAGTAACTGACACACTACAGCATGAGAGGCAGTAACTGACACACTACAGCATGAGAGGCAGTAACTGACACACTACAGCATGAGAGGCAGTAACTGACACACTACAGCATGAGAGGCAGTAACTGACACACTACAGCATGAGAGGCAGTAACTGACACACTACAGCATGAGAGGCAGTAACTGACACACTACAGCATGAGAGGCAGTAACTGACACACTACAGCATGAGAGGCAGTAACTGACACACTACAGCATGAGAGGCAGTAACTGACACACTACAGCATGAGAGGCAGTAACTGACACACTACAGCATGAGAGGCAGTAACTGACACACTACAGCATGAGAGGCAGTAACTGACACACTTCAGCATGAGAGGCAGTAACTGACACACTTCAGCATGAGAGGCAGTAACTGACACACTTCAGCATGAGAGGCAGTAACTGACACACTTCAGCATGAGAGGCAGTAACTGACACACTTCAGCATGAGAGGCAGTAACTGACACTACAGCATGAGAGGCAGTAACTGACACTACAGCATGAGAGGCAGTAACTGACACACTACAGCATGAGAGGCAGTAACTGACACTACAGCATGAGAGGCAGTAACTGACACACTTCAGCATGAGAGGCAGTAACTGACACACTTCAGCATGAGAGGCAGTAACTGACACACTACAGCATGAGAGGCAGTAACTGACACACTACAGCATGAGAGGCAGTAACTGACACACTACAGCATGAGAGGCAGTAACTGACACACTACAGCATGAGAGGCAGTAACTGACACACTACAGCATGAGAGGCAGTAACTGACACACTACAGCATGAGAGGCAGTAACTGACACACTACAGCATGAGAGGCAGTAACTGACACACTACAGCATGAGAGGCAGTAACTGACACACTACAGCATGAGAGGCAGTAACTGACACACTACAGCATGAGAGGCAGTAACTGACACACTACAGCATGAGAGGCAGTAACTGACACACTACAGCATGAGAGGCAGTAACTGACACACTACAGCATGAGAGGCAGTAACTGACACACTACAGCATGAGAGGCAGTAACTGACACACTACAGCATGAGAGGCAGTAACTGACACACTACAGCATGAGAGGCAGTAACTGACACACTACAGCATGAGAGGCAGTAACTGACACACTACAGCATGAGAGGCAGTAACTGACACACTACAGCATGAGAGGCAGTAACTGACACACTTCAGCATGAGAGGCAGTAACTGACACACTTCAGCATGAGAGGCAGTAACTGACACTACAGCATGAGAGGCAGTAACTGACACTACAGCATGAGAGGCAGTAACTGACACACTACAGCATGAGAGGCAGTAACTGACACACTACAGCATGAGAGGCAGTAACTGACACACTACAGCATGAGAGGCAGTAACTGACACTACAGCATGAGAGGCAGTAACTGACACACTACAGCATGAGAGGCAGTAACTGACACACTACAGCATGAGAGGCAGTAACTGACACACTACAGCATGAGAGGCAGTAACTGACACACTACAGCATGAGAGGCAGTAACTGACACACTACAGCATGAGAGGCAGTAACTGACACACTACAGCATGAGAGGCAGTAACTGACACACTACAGCATGAGAGGCAGTAACTGACACACTACAGCATGAGAGGCAGTAACTGACACACTACAGCATGAGAGGCAGTAACTGACACACTACAGCATGAGAGGCAGTAACTGACACACTACAGCATGAGAGGCAGTAACTGACACACTACAGCATGAGAGGCAGTAACTGACACACTACAGCATGAGAGGCAGTAACTGACACACTTAAGCATGAGAGGCAGTAACTGACACAATACAGCATGAGAGGCAGTATCTGACACACTACAGCATGAGAGGCAGTAAATGACACAGCATGAGAGGCAGTAACTGACACACTACAGCATGAGAGGCAGTAACTGACACACTACAGCATGAGAGGCAGTAACTGACATGAGAGAGGCAGTAACTGACACACTACAGCATGAGAGGCAGTAACTGACACACTACAGCATGAGAGGCAGTAACTGACACACTACAGCATGAGAGGCAGTAACTGACACACTACAGCATGAGAGGCAGTAACTGACACACTACAGCATGAGAGGCAGTAACTGACACACTACAGCATGAGAGGCAGTAACTGACACACTACAGCATGAGAGGCAGTAACTGACACACTACAGCATGAGAGGCAGTAACTGACACACTACAGCATGAGAGGCAGTAACTGACACACTACAGCATGAGAGGCAGTAACTGACACACTACAGCATGAGAGACAGAGAGAGAGAGAGAGAGAGAGAGAGAGAGAGAGAGAGAGAGAGAGAGAGAGAGAGAGAGATAGCCCAAGATTGTTTAGAAGATGTGCAGACCAGCTAGCAGCACCTCTAACTCGCATCTTTCAGCACTGCCTAGCACAGTGTGAATGGCCCTCTCTATGGAAAGAGGCAAATGTAGTCCCTGTTCACAAAAAGAAGAGCTGAGCAGAAATCAGCAACTACAGACCAGTGTCACTTATGTCAATAACTGGTAAGATCCTTGAGACAATAATCTCAAGGTAAATGACAGAGTTGTTTGACTACCACTCACTACTTTGTGATCGCCAATATGGCTTCAGGAAAGGTTACTCTGCTGCTGATCTGTTGTTAAACCTCTCCACTAAGTGGCACGAGTCACTGGATGAATCCAAAGTCAGCTGTGTGGTAGCACTGGACATTGCCGGCGCTTTCGACCGGGTGTGGCACCAGGGCCTCGCAGCAAAACTTCAAGCACTGGGAATTGCAGGCTCTACGCTATGTCTCCTCAGTGATTACCTTCATGGTAGATCTCTAAGTGTAGTTCTCAATGGAACGGAATCAGCAAGACATCCTATTGGGGCAAGTGCTCCACAAGGTAGCGTGCTGCGTCCATTGTTATGGAATGTCTACTTCAACGACTTTCTTCATCTCATCCCAGAATCACATGCATATGCAGACGACTGTACACTGACATTCACTTATCCAAGAGAAGAAATGCCAGCTGCTCTAAGCTACATCAATCACCAGCTGAGAGCTATATCAGCTTGGGGAAATAGATGGCAAGTAACATTTGCACCTGAGAAAACGCAAATGATGATCGTCTCTAGGCACCATGATGGTAATGCTGGTGCAGTAGTAAGGATGAATGGGAGGGTGTTGGCACCTGGAGAAGAAGTTGATATCCTTGGGGTGAAATTTGACTCCAAACTAACCATGAAGAACCATGTTGTGAATCTTGCAAACAAGGCAGCCAGGAAGCTTACAGCACTTCGCCGTATCTCGCATCTGCTTGACAGTAGGGGGTTGCAAGATCCTGTACGAGGCGCATGTACGCTCACACCTTGAGTATGCTCCATTTCTTTGGTTTGGTTTGCCCCCTGCCCCCCTCTCATCTGCGACTGCTTGACAGAGTAGAGAACAGAGCAAGACGTCTCATCTCTCGCCTGGACCCATCCTGATAGATCTGTCATTTCAGCAGAGCCTTCAACACAGGAGGGATGGGTGGACCTTCCACTGTTATGTACAAGGCCAATATAGTCGAAAAACCACACTTGAATCCACTTCGAGGACAGCGTGAAACAAGCTTTTATGCCACAAGACGGGCAGAAAGCAGCAACATCACTCTGGCTGTACCCTTCTCCAGAACATCACTCCATCTGAGATCATACATACCCAGGATGACTCGAGTATGGAACACATTCGTACAGCATAATGATGTCAACGAGATAAAGTCAGTTGATCAAATGAAAATGCTGGCCCACAGATGGCTTCAACTTCATCCTGTTCCCTACTTGTATGTCTCATAACAATAAAAATGCTTTCAAATGAGCTGATGTAGGTAACAGCTCTTAGCTTACAATAAAGTTAGGGAATCCTTAACCTGTAAATAGCTTGTCAATAAAGCTAGGATCGTTAACCTTGTCAAACCCTGTGTAGAGTGAGTTACTGACAGGCAGAGACTGACAAAATCAGACGAAAAGACAAAGACTAAGAGAAAAACAGATAGACATACTGGCAAATATATTTTACTCTCTAGCATTATCAACGGAACTATCTGTACTGATATCTGTGCTGAAGCCACCTACCGAACAGAACAAATTACATATATTAAGGAGAGTTGATGTGGGAGGTTTGCGAGAAGGCAACTTGAATCCCGTCTTTCTCTACCTCCAGCAATATCACCGCCGTTGCATTATGAGTCCCAGCAAAATATATCTTGACTATGGGATACCCCTGGCAGTATTTCCAGAACCAAAAAATGTTATAGGGTTCCAAAGGGTTTTGCGGTGGCTGTACATATATATATATATATATATATATATATATATATATATATATATATATATATATATATATATATATATATATAAATATATATATATATATATATATATATATATATATATATATATATATATATATATATATATGTATATATATATAATATATATATATATATATATATATATATATATATATATATACATATATATATATATATATATATATATATATATATATATATATATATATATATATATATATATATATATATATATATATATATATATTATATATATATATATATATATATATATATATATATATATATATATATATATATATATATATATATATATATATATATATATATATATATATATATATATATATATATATATATATATATATATATATATATATATATGTCAAATGAATAGGCAGAACTTGCGATCTTGGCTTAAATAGCAAGGTTCATCTTGCCATATAGGACAAGTGAAAATTTGTGTATGCAATAATTTCGCCAAAATCATTCTGAACATAACGAAAAAAAATATATTTCACTGTGTTTGTTTAGTATTAAATTATTGTAAACAATTCTAAAATATATTTAGTTGGGTTAGGCTAAAATAAATTGTTCTTGTTATAATAAGGTTAGGTAAGTTTTCTAAGATTCTTCTGGTGCAAAATTATAAATTTTTGCATCAACGTTAATGAAAAAAATATATCTTTAAACGTATAAGAGAAAATTTCAGAAAGGACTTAATTTTAAATGAGTTCTTGCTAATTGACCAGTTTTACATATTCGGCATACATATATATATATATATATATATATATATATATATATATATATATATATATATATATATATATATATATATATATATATATATATATATATATATATATATGTATATATATATATATATATATATATATATATATATATATATATATATATATATATATATATATATATATGTATATATATATATATATATATATATATATATATATATATATATATATATATATATATATATATATATATATATATATATATATATGTTTATTTATTTATTTATTTATTTATTAACACACTGGCCGATTCCCACCAAGGAAGGAGGGGTGGCCCGAAAAAGAAAAAAAAAAAAAAACTTTCACCATCATTCACACCATCACTGTCTTGCCAGAATGGTGCTTTACACTACAGTTTTTAAACTGCAACATTAACACCCCTCCTTCAGAGTGCAGGCACTGTACTTCCCATCTCCAGGACTCAAGTATGGCCTGCCGGGTTCCCTGAACCCCTTCATAAATGTTACTTTGCTCACACTCCAACAGCACGTCAAGTATTAAAAACCATTTGTCTCCATTCACTCCTGGAAGTCCAAGCCCCTTGCACACAAAACCTCCTTAACCCCCTCCCTCCAACCTTTCCTAGGCCGACCCCTACCCCGCCTTCCTTCCACTACACACTGATACACTCTTGAAGTCATTCTCTTTCGCTCAGTTCTCTCTACATGTCCGAACCACCTCAACAATCCTTCCTCAGCCCTCTGGACAACAGTTTTGGCAATCCTGCACCTCCTAACTTCCAAACTACGAATTCTCTGCATTATATTCACACCACACATTGCCGTCAGACATGACATCTCCACTGCCTCCAGCCTTCTCCTCGCTGTAACATTCATCACCCATGCTTCATACCCATACAAGAGCGTTGGTAAATCTATACTCTCACACATTCCCCTCTTTGCTTCCAAGGACAAAGTTCTCTGTCTCCACAGACTCCTAAGTGCACCGCTCACCCTTTACCCCTCATCAATTCTATGATTCACCTCATCTTTCATAGACCCGTCCGCTGACACGTCCTCCCCCAAATATCTGAATACATTCACCTCCTCCATACTCTCTCCCTCCAATCTGATATCCAATCTTTCATCACCTAATCTTTTTGTTATCCTCATAACCTTACTCTTTCCTGCATTCACTTTCAATTTTCTTCTTTTACATACCTTACCAAATTCATCCACCAACCTCTGCAACTTCTCTTCAGAATCACCAAAGAGTACAGTGTCATCAGCAAAGAGCAACTGTGACAACTCTCGCTTTATGTGTGATTCTTTATCTTTTAACTCCACGCCTCTTGCCAAGACCCTCGCATTTACTTCTCTTACAACCCCATCTATAAATATGTTGAACAACCACGGTGACATCATACATTCTTGTCTAAGGCCTACTTTTACGGGGAAATAATCTCCCTCTTTCCTACATACTCTAACTTGAGCCTCACTATCCTCGTAAAAACTCTTCACTGCTTTCAGTAACCTACTTCCTATACCATACGTCTGCAACATCTGCCACATTGCCCCCCTATCCACCCTGTCATTCGCCTTTTCCAAATCCATAAATGCCACAAAGACCTCTTTAGCCTTATCTAAATACTGTTCTTACATATAGTTTCACTGTAAACACCTGGTGCACACCCCCTACCTTTCCTAAAGCCTCCTTGTTCATCTGCTGTCCTATTCTCCGTCTTACTCTTAATTCTTTCAATAATAACTCTACAATACACTTTACCAGGTATACTCAACACCTTATCCCCCTATAATTTTTTCACTCTCTTTTGCCCTCTTTGCCTTTATACAAAGGAACTATGCATGCTCTCTGCCAATCCCTAGGTACCTTACCCTCTTCCATACATTTATTAAATAATTGCACCAACCACTACAAAACTATATCCCCACCTGCTTTTAACATTTCGATCTTTATCTCATCAATCCCGGCTGCCTTATCCCCTTTCATTTTACCTACTGCCTCACGAACTTTAAGTTTATTACTTTCAGAAGATAATCTACTTCGAGACTAGATAAGATCATTGTTGTAATGAAAATTATCGAGGAGGAGAAACTGTTATTCATATTTTCTAATATGTTACAAATTCAGCAGTTATTACAACTTGTCACTGTGAATCCAATTATTATCAATTACAGAAAACAATTATTTGACCTTTAATGCCTCTTTTTTGTCCATGTGATTGCATTTGTTTTTCTGTGTTGGTGCATGTGTGTGTGTGTGTGTGTGTGTGTGTGTGTGTGTGTGTGTGTGTGTGTGTGTGTGTGTGTGTGTGTGTGTGTGTGTGCTCACCTAGTTGAGGTTGTGGGGGTCGAGTCCGAGCCCTCCTGGCCCCGCCTCTTCACTGATCGCTACTAGGTCACTCTCCCTGAGCCGTGGGCTTTATCATACCTCTGCTTAAAGCTATGTATGGATCCTCCCTCCACTACATCACTTCCCAAACTATTCCACTTACTGACTACTCTGTGGCTGAAGAAATACTTCCTAACATCCCTGTGATTCATCTGTGTCTTCAGCTTCCAACTGTGTCCCCTTGTTACTGTGTCCAATCTCTGGAACATCCTGTCTTTGTCCACCTTGTCAATTCCTCTCAGTATTTTGTATGTCGTTATCATGTCCCCCTATCTCTCCTGTCCTCCAGTGTCGTCAGGTTGATTTCCCTTAACCTCTCCTCGTAGGACATACCTCTTAGCTCTGGGACTAGTCTTGTTGCAAACCTTTGCACTTTCTCTAGTTTCTTCACGTGCTTGGCTAGGTGTGGGTTCCAAACTGGTGCCGCATACCCTGTACACGGTGTACAGGGTCCTGAATGATTCCTTATTAAGATGTCGGAATGCTGTTCTGAGGTTTGCTAGGCGCCCATATGCTGCAGCAGTTATTTGGTTGATGTGCGCTTCAGATGTGCCTGGTGTTATACTCACCCCAAGATCTTTTTCCTTGAGTGAGGTTTGTAGTCTCTGACCCCCTAGACTGTACTCCGTCTGCGGCCTTCTTTGCCCTTCCCCAATCTTCATGACTTTGCACTTGGTGGGATTGAACTCCAGGAGCCAATTGCTGGACCAGGTCTGCAGCCTGTCCAGATTCCTTTGTAGTTCTGCCTGGTCTTCGATCGAGTGAATTCTTCTCATCAACTTCACGTCATCTGCAAACAGGGACACCTTCAGAGTCTATTCCTTCCGTCATGTCGTTCACAAATACCAGAAACAGCACTGGTCCTAGGACTGACTCAGGGACCCCGCTGGTCACAGGTGCCCACTCTGACACCTCGCCACGTACCATGACTCGCTGCTGTCTTCCTGACAAGTATTCCCTGATCCATTGTAGTGCCTTCCCTGTTATCCCTGCTTGGTCCTCCAGGTTTTGCACTAATCTCTTGTGTAGAACTGTGTCAAACGCCTTCTTGCAGTCCAAGAAAATGCAATCCACCCACCCCTCTCTCTTTCTTGTCTTACTGCTGTCAACATGTCATAGAACTCCAGTAGGTTTGTGACAGAATTTCCCGTCCCTGAAACCATGTTGGCTGCTGTTGATGAGATAATTCCTTTGTAGGTGTTCCATCACTCTTCTCGTGATAATCTTCTCCATGACTTTGCATACTATACATGTCAGTGACACTGGTCTGTAGTTTAATGCTTCATGTCTGTCTCCTTTTTTAAAGATTGGGACTACATTTGCTGTCTTCCATGCCTCAGGCAATCTCCCTGTTTCTGATAGATGTATTGAATATTGTTGTTAGGGGTACACATAGCGCCTCTGCTCCCTCTCTCAATACCCATGGGGAGATGTTATCTGGCCCCATTGCCTTTGAGGTATCTAGCTCACTCAGAAGCCTCTTCACTTCTTTCCTCGGTTGTGTGCACTGTGTCCAGCACTTGGTGGTGTGCCCCACCTCGTCTTTCTGGAGTCCCTTCTGTCTCCTCTGTGAACACTTCTTTGAATCTCATGTTAAGTTCTTCACATACTTCACGGCCATTTCTTGTTGTCTCTCCTCCTTCCTTCCTTAGCCTGATTACCTGGTCCTTGACTGTTGTTTTCCTCCTGATGTGGCTGTACAACAGTTTCTCGGTCAGATTTGGCTTTCGCTACTATGTCATTTTCATATTGTCTTTGGGCCTCCCTTCTTATCTGTGCATATTCGTTTCTGGCTCTGCGACTGTTCTCCTTATTCTCCTGGGTCCTTTGCCTTCTATATTTCTTCCATTCCCTAGCACACTTGGTTTTTGCCTCCCTGCACCTTTGGGTAAACCATGGGCTCATCCTGGCTTTTTCATTATTCCTGTTACCCTTGGGTACAAACCTCTCCTCAGCCTCCTTGCATTTTGTTGCTACATATTCCATCATCTCATTAACTGGCTCCCTGCCAGTTCTCTGTCCCACTGAACCCCGTTCAGGTAGTTCCTCATTCCTGTGTAGTCCCCTTTCTTGTAGTTTGGCTTCATTTGTCCTGGCCTTCCTGCTTCTCCCTCCACTTGTAGCTCTACTGTGTATTCGAAGCTTAAAACCACATGGTCACTGGCCCCAAGGTGTCTTTCATATGTGATGTCCTCGATATCTGCACTACTCAAGGTGAATACTAAGTCCAGCCTTGCTGGTTCATCCTCTCCTCTCTCTCTTGTAGTGTCTCTTACGTGTTGGCACATGAAGTTTTCCAGTACCACCTCCATCACCTTAGCCCTCCATGTATCTTGGCCCCCATGTGGGTCCAAGTTCTCCCAATCGATCTCCTTGGTTAAAGGTTCGTCACCCATGATCAAGAGCTTTGCGCTGCATGCATGAGCTCTTCTGGCCACTCTAGCCAGTGTGTCAACCATCGCTCTATTGCTCTCGTCGTACTCTTGCCTTGGCCTCCTGCTGTTCTGTGGTGGGTTATACATCACTGCTATTACCACCTTGGGACCTCCAGAGTGAAGTGTTCCCGCTATGTAATCACTTTCTTCTCCGCTGTCTCCTCTCTCCATCTCATCAAAATTCCAGCGATTTTTGATCAGCAACGCCACTCCTCCACCCCCTGTTCCCTCTGTCTTTCCTCAGGATTTGGTATCCTGTTGGAAAGATGGCATCTGTTATCATACCTGTAAGCTTGGTTTCTGTTGTGTGTGTGTGTGTGTGTGTGTGTGTGTGTACTCACCTATTTGTACTCATCTATTTGTGGTTGCAAAGGTCGAGTTATAGATTCAGGCCCTGCCTCTTCGTTGATTGCTACTAGGTTCCCCCACGTCCCTGCTCCTTGAACTTTATTAAACCTCGTCTTAAAACTATGTATGGTTCGCCTCCACTACGTCACTTTCTAGGCTATTCCACTGCCTGACAACTCCATGGCTGAAGAAATACTTCTCAACATCCCTTTGACCTATAGGAATCTTCAACTTCCAGTTGTGACCCCTTGTTTCTGTGCCCCATCTCTGGAATATCCTGTCTTTTTCCACCTTGCCTATTCCGTGCACTATTTTATATGTCCTTATCATGTCTCCCGTGACCCCCCTGTCCTTCAGTGTCGTCAGGCCAATTTCCCTTAACCTTTCTTCATAGGAGAATCCTCTTACCTCTGGGACTAGTCTTGTTGCAAACCTTTGCACTTTCTCTAATTTCTTGACGTGCTTGATCAGGTGTGGGTTCCAAACTGGTGTTGCATACTCCAGTATGGGCCTGACGTATATGGTGTACACAGTATTGATCGATTCCTTACTGATGTATTGGAATGCTATCCTTAGGTTTACCAGGCGCCCATATGCCACAACAGTTATCTGATTAATGTGCGCCTCAGGAGATGTGCTCAGCATTATAATCACCCCAAGATCTTTTTCCTTGAGTGAGGTTTGCAGTCTTTGGCCACCTAGGCTATACTCTGTGCTCTTCGCCCTTCCCCGATCTTCATGACTTTGCATTTGTCATGGTAAAATTCAAGAAGCCAATTGCTGGACCAGGTTTGTAGCCTGTCCAGGTCTCTTTGTAGTCCTGCCTGATCCTCGACCGATTTCATTCTCTTCATTAACTTCACATCATCTGCAAACAAGGACACTTCTGAGTCTATCCCTTCCGTTATGTCATCCGCATATACCAAAAACAGCACAGGTCCAAGGACTGACCCCTGTGGAACCCCACTTGTCACATGCGCCCACTCTGACACCTCGTCACGTACCATGACTCGTCGTTGCCTCCCTGTCAGATATTCTCTAATCCATTGCAGTGCCTTTCCTATTATGTGTGCCTGATCCTCTAGCTTTTGCATTAACCTCTTGTGAGGAACTGTGTCGAAGGCCTTTTTTTGCAGTCCAAGAAAATGCAGTCTATTCACCCCTCTCTCTCTTGCTTTACTTCTGTCTCCTTGTCATAAAACTCCATTGGGTTTCTGACACAGGATTTTCCTTCCCTGAAACCTTGCTGGTTGTCGTTTATTAGCTTGTGTCTTTCAAGGTGCTCCATCGCTCTCCTCCTGATGATATTCTACATGACTTTGCATAGTATACACGTTAGTGACACAGGTCTGTAGTTTAATGCCTCGTGTCTGACTCCTTTTTAAAAAATTGCGACTACATTTGCCATCTTCCAAACCTCATGTAGTTATCCAGTTTCAATGGATGTGTGTGTATGTGTGTGTGTGTATGTGTGTGTGTGTATGTGTGTGTATGTGTGTGTGTGTGTATGTGTGTATGTTTGTGTGTTTGTGTGTGTGTGTGTATGTATGTGTGTGTGTGTATATGTGCGTGTGTGTGAGTGTGGGTATCATAGGGGTTCTTGGATGGATGATGGAGATAACCCGGTCTGTCTGTTCACTCATCTCTAAGCCTAGCTGGCAGCCTACATGGGGAAGCATGTGACATCATGGCTTGGCAAAGGAACATGACTATAAATGGTAATATCATTTATGTAATATTACACAAGTATTACACTGACAACAACTCGGCAGTGCTAACATATAGCATCCCTGGTATGCAGCTATACTAATACAGAAGATAGACAGCAGACGTTCTAGGCCCTAGGCTGATTCCATACAATTCATGGAACGTTGTATACAACAACATAGGGCATACTTGAACATACTGCATTATAGTGGAATAATGGTATATCATAAGAATTAATGATAATTCATTTGGATTGTTATTCATGTGATCTATAGATTCAGAGGAAATTTATTTACAGAGAGGAAAGTGTTTAACACAAAAGGCAAACTTGGTGCACACAAGTGTTTTGCTGTTAAATCTCAGAGTTTGGAGAGAACGTGAACACTCTAAAAAGTGATTATTTTTATATCCACAGTTTGAATAACATACATTACTCACTGGGCTATACTGATCATTTATACAGGTTATTTACATATAACCTTAATTCTACTTGAGTGAGAGTTACATATGCAGAGTGGTCATCATCTCAAGAGGGGTCAAGTTCTTTTCAGCAGTTAACACATGCCATGACTGAGGAGAATCAACATTAGTATTAACAACTGAAATATGGGGATTCCTCATCACTTGTTGAGTATATAATGAATAATGACAATCAGGTTTTTCGCCTGTCAGATTGTCAGAGGTAGAAGGTACAGGGTCAGGAGGATTGTCAGCATGTCTCGCTTGTCTGGATGCCAGGAATCTCATTATCATCATCGCATACTAACTTTATATAATCTAAGTGGGACACTTTATACTGACCAGAACTAATTTATCAAATTTTGTTTCCACCTATGTGTTCAACTGCTTAGTAAGGACAAACAAACTTTTGGCTGGGCTTTGGCACTGTCGATGTTTTCTGAAATTAGCTGCATAACTCTCGAGCGCACGTTAATTATGGTTGGCTTTGCTCAAGTGTTACTGATTCATGTAAATTCTTATGTTGACTTATCAAGTGTTTCTCGGGTTCTTCTGAGGACACTTTGAGCTAAGCTGGTACAAAAGGCTATGAAATCATCGAGATTATAATATGGTATCGGGGCGGGATTTAACTTACTACTCGTACGGTAAGCCCATAACATGAGGTATCACCTACAGAGGACAAACTCCAACTGTATTTAATATTCAATAGTATAAAATTTTGAATTAAAAAAAAATCTCAACACCCAACCCCCACAACGATATTTCCTCATCCAACCTGGTATTTCCCTTACATTGTAAGCGGAATGAATGGCATTCTGACCATCAGGTACAACATCATCCCAGATTGTACTGTTGGGATCAATAGTTCTCTCAACACATCAAACACTTTCTTATTAGTTCTTTTTCCTAACCCATCACTGGAAGATTGATGAGGGACAATGGTTAACTTTGAGATCTTGTGCAAAGCACACAACGTTTCAAGAATCTCATTGCAGAATTCACCTCCATTATCTGTTACGAGGGTTTTAGGAGTAGTATATCTGCAGATTGTGTTTGTAAAATGCTTTAATTATTGTCTCGCAGTCCAGTTGTTTATTCTTGAATAAAAGAATCGGTAGAGCATGATCTGTATATAATGTCTAGGAAATGTTTTACAGACCAGACTATTGCAAATTCTTCTTGTTCAGTTACTGTATAATTTCGTTCAGCCTTGGAAAGGTCATGATTAGCAAATGTAACTATATTGTACTTACTTTGGGACTTCTGAGCTATGATGGCACCTATGCCAATGGAATTAACATTTATTGTTAGAGAGAAAGGCTTTGAAAATTCTGGGAATTTCGGAATAGAAGCAGAAGTTAGATTTTCTCTGATAGTTTGGAATGTTCTTTCTTAACCGAAGGTCCAAATAACGGGAGCATATTTCTTAAGTAACTCAGAGGAGTTGGTAAAGAAAAGAAATTTGTCATGAAAGATCTATAAAAACCTACTCAACCCTCAAAGGATCTTCTGGCATCAGTAATTTTTGGAGACGGAAAATTTTGTACAGCAGATACTTCACTTAGGTCAGCTGTAATCTCTAGGAGTGACTATGTGACTATGAAACTTGATATGTCTAAATGACATTTAGATACTCTGATCTTTAAGTAAGCTTATTCAAGCTTACTAAGCACCAAATCAAGTTTATTGAGGTGCATCTCCATGTCTTTGGACATGACGATTACGTCCCCTAAGTACACCATGACTACATTACCTATTATACCTCTAAATTGCTTCGTCACGAGCCTCAAAAATGAGATCGGGGGTGACTTTAATCTGAAAACCATTCTGAGGAAATGATAATGACCTTTTGAGGTGAAAATGCAGTTAGCTCTTGGTTAACAGGAAGTGGGAAACGATCTTGTATCGTGTTAGCATTGAACTTCCTAAAGTCAATCACCAAGTGTCAAATACCGCCCTTAGGAATGAGGATCAAGGGCGCATTCCAGGGTGAATTACAATGTGTGATAACACCGTCATCAAACATCATGTTGACTAATTCTTCTGCAACAGCAACTTGTGAATGAGGCATTCTGTACACAGGTACATAGATAGGTCTAGTACTTGGTTTAAGTAGAATCTGATGGGACAGAAGGTTCGTTAAACCCGTCTCACCTGGCAAATGAATGTCTCTACGACGTTTGTTCAACGGATGTAACAAACTTGTAACTTCGTCTGGGAAGTCAGTGGGAGCTAAGTCTTTCTCTTCAACTGGTGGAGTGGATGGACTCTCCCCAGTTGAAACAGCACTGACCCACTGGGCAGGTGACAACTCATCCTTGACCCAAACAGGATATGGATAGTGACCAAGATCAATGAAGGTGGTTTTCACTCTGAGGCACTCTGACCAGAGGTATTTGCAGGGAAGAAATGGATCCTGTTATGTATTACAACATGTAAGGATGGCTCGATATCCAAACCATCTATTAGGACGTTATCACCATCTGGAACACGAGGGACATCAACAGAAGCTCTAGTAAGTGCACTAGTCACAAAGAAACGTCACTTTGCAGAAGGCATGTGACATCAGCAAGGGATGGCATGACTGGTTCCAAGTGGTCGTTTTCCTACATGACATCCCCTCTGGAGGAATTACCACTTGGAAGAGTAACCATTGCAGGAATGGTCTCAGTACTCAAGGTTGTCTGAGGGCCCTCTGACACTTGAATCGATTGCACACTATCCTGCGTGCATGAAGCTGCAGGGCTTGGACTCCAGACAGGAATGGCAGGATTATTATTGCCTAACCGCTTCGTTATGTTACTAGAGGATGCACAAGTCTCTAAGGACTTCCTACTCCAAAGCAGTATGAGAGATCTTGGATCTAAGCTGGTATCCTGAGAATAGTACGATCAAGTCGTCAATTCGGTATGCTATTGGTATGGATCAAGCACGATTAGTAAGTCTCACATCGATGCATATCCCAGGAGAAAATCACCAACGAAAAAGGAGGCAATATTGTTTCTACCCTGGATGGAGGAGTTGAGGGAAGTTTGACCTCGGACAGGCAGACTAGAACCAGTCACTCCACTATGGGTGGTTACAAGAGTTGGTTCTTATAGGAGGACATGATATAGCTGCTTATCCTTAAACAAGCTCGGCCTATTTATATTAACTTGCTACACCAGGGTCCTTGAACACACGAACTGGCGCATTGAGCATAGAAGAATCTACTAGTCGACTTATTGCTGCATTGGAATGGACATGCAAACAAGACGGTGAGTCGTCATCAAGTATTTTAAGTTGAATCACAAAAAATGTCTTCGCCAAAAAGCGTGAACAACATCATCAATGAAGCATTCTTCCTCTAAACTGCAAAAGGTGTGAAAGAAATTTTGAACGGGGATGGAATACTCACTATCACTTACTGTCACCACTTGATATTTTGACTTGGGCACTCGGACTCCCCCGAACCCGAAGCTTGAGGCGGATTCTGGCTGTTCTGAGAACGACATCCTCTATGACCTCTTATGTATCTACGGTTGGGACGACCACGGAAGGATCAATTATACATATTCATGTGTGTCATGTCCATGAATTCGAGGAAAGTACAGTATGGTACTGTACTGTAAGGTACAATATTGTTTAAAACTACTTTGAACACGATGCTTATAATTTGGACATCCGTATAATTTACACGGTTTCCACAATTATAACAAGTTCTCATGCACTTCTACGAGCACAGCGACTACACGTTACACTAACCCTGGACAAGTGACGCGAATGGTTCTTTACAGGACCTTGTGTTGTTATCCGAAAAAGAAATGGTGCTGAAGGAGTCACACAATTGATTACTGTAAGGGTGATATACGAGAAAGTTCTAGGTGCAGAAATAGCATATGCCTACACCAGGAGAACTAGAGGTTCCATATCGACTGTTGGAAGAATAATAATGGTGTACACATACAAGGAAGTGAGTGGCACTAATTTCTTAATAAAATTAAATGCTGCGATTTGGCCAAAATCCATAATTGTGAGAAAAAAAATTAGTAACTTTTTATTTGATCTAAAATGCTAATATACTAGAAAAGAAATCTAAATATAAACACAAAAATATGAAATATTCAAATACTGGATAATAAATCACAGGAAAATCATAGAAAAGAAAATAATGAGAGTAATAAGCAAGATACTATAAAAACTGAATTAATGTAAATTGAATTATTGCGGTGAAATTGTAATATGTTTGAAACGAACTAAAATATCAGTTTGTTGCAACTGTTAGCAAAACACACAGACAATATTAAATACTGGATAATGGAGCACAGAATAGCAGAGTAAAACTGAGATAATCACTGGAGAATAAAACATTAAAATACACGAAGAAAAATATGCAGAATTAAATCAATAAATAAAAATTGCTCATGCAAAAATTATAGCATAGAAAATTATTCAAAATATCAAGGTATATAGGAGTTAGTAGAATATAACTCCTAATCACAATTAGAGCAAACAATTTACTCAAAACAGAGCAATGGTAAATTGAACTTAGCAAAAAAAAAAAAAAAAAAAAAAGGTGCAAGAATGAACTAGCTCTGTTAAGGGGAATAAAAGTACCACAGATGAATACAGAAAGGTAATTCATGCACTTACATTATTGTAGGATACATAACAGATCAACAGTCACTCACTACACTGATAATTAATTTTGAATATTATTAATGTCTCGCAAACAAGCTATTGTTTTGCACTGTCTGTATAAAATTCAACAATTATGAGAGCACTGCAACATTTATAATGATTGTTACAAAAAAAGTAGTACACAGAAGGAAAATTTAAAATTCTGCACATTTGAGAAAATAGTAATTGAAGTAACACACTTGAAATGGCAGGAAAATGTAATGAGAAAAAAAAGGAAAAAAATAAGTCAGCACCTAAGGAAATTTAATTAACACAGTAAAATAAGGTAGGACACACAGTACTTAATAAACACAAAAAAAAAGAAATTATGTAATGTTACAGAGTGAATAACACAGTAGAAGAAATAACACGAAGAAATTAATAGTAACGTTGCACACAATACAGAAAATGTAATTTATTTTAGCTTTGCAGAGGAGAAAAAAATATAATAGGGTACAGAATAACACTGGGAATGATACAAAACAATGAGGACACTGTCAATATAGCAAAGGGTTATATGAAAATACATAAGGGAAATTTAATAAACGAAAAATTTGCGCTAGAAGTCTCACTGACGCAATTCAACAAAAATTTCACTTTAGGCTATTAAAATGTTCTTAATACACGCATATGTCTATAAATGACATAGGGACTGGAGGTAGGCACAGCAGCATATTAAGGTGATATTGGCTTGCCTGGTGGTGGCATCGATAACCATAGAGTCGATGAATCAAGACGAATTTCTGAGCTTTCTAGAACTACTGGCCAAGGATTTTTATCATTGGCTCTCAGAGGATCAGTTCTCTTTACCTGATGTATTGGTGATATATGTGGTTGGATCACGTAGTGTGGGTGGGTGGCTGGGTGGTTGTTACAGGGGTGGTGAAGGGACCTGGAGCATGGTGTAGCTATCGGGTACCTACATTGCAGGCTGACTGGTTCCTGTGTTACTCAGTCCACATGACTAAGCCGGGTAAGTTTATTCAGGTATACACAAATACAGTTACATAGATTATCATACATAGCAGCATATGTGTAGAGAACCTGGGATAACCCAAAAAAGTCAGAGATACTTATTTCCATTGGGGTCCTTGGAACCAACAATAAACCACAAATATTGTACAAGGATGGTAATTTCCTCTCTGATTAGCAATTAACTAGCAGTACAAAGTGAGGACAGCACACTGGAATCAGTAATTCCTAACAGGAACTGACTTGGCTTTTGCTGGCTTAATCCTCGACGTTAGTCACACTGAAACAGTTGGAATGCTTGCAAATGATCACACAGACGTATTGAAGCAGGGCAGACGACTTGGTTACTGGCTTAGGCTCTATCGGGTAAAGACTAGCTTAACCTGACTTGGTTTAATTTTCACTGAACTTGGATCTACTCGGAAATTTACCCACAAAATCCTAATGCACAATCACAATAATGAAGAATCACTGTAGGCATGTGCAGATATGCTGGAGACGGATGGCTGGCTGGTTTACATCGGCACGCTGATCACAGAATGACTGTAGATATTGGTAAAATATATCTCTAAAATGACCATAATTTTCAAATTACGCGCCCAGAGCAGCCATCATGCTCCCTTGCCAAGACGTGACTATAAATGGGACTACAGTTTATGTAATGCTACACAAGCATTATACTGTTAACGTGTGTGTGTGTGTGTGTGTGTGTAAATACTTATTTATGGTTGCAGGGGTCGAATCACAGCTCCTGGCCTTGCCTCTTCGCTGGTCACTATTAGGCCCTCACTTTTCCTGCTCCCAGAAGTTTATCGTACCTATTCTTAAAACTATGTTTGGATACTATCTCCACTACATCACTCTCCAGACTGTTTCACTTCCTGACAACTCTGAAAAAATACTTTCTAACATTCCTGTTTCATATAAGTATAATATCCAATTGCGACCCCTTCTTGCGGTGCCTTACAGTGTCCTCAGAGTATAGGACGCCATAATTATTGTATTATTATTATTATAATCATGGGGAGCGCTAAACCCGTATGATTGTACAGCGCATGTTGGGGGGGGGATGGGAGGCATTCAGGATCAATTCAAGGAACTGGAGCATAGATCCAATTACCTAGATAAAGATCCCCTCACCTTGAGGGGATAATTATTGTAAATATTGCTTTTTATTTAATATTATATTGCTAATGTTTTCGTTATTAGATAAAACGGAAATTACTAGCTTTATATTATTATTTGACTTGTATATTTAGCTAATTTACGTAGATAAGCTGAAACACCTGCACTTCTCACTGTGCTCGTTGTAGGAGAGTTTTGATTGTCTGCTAGCACTCTACAAAGTACCTGACTGCATGTCTCATGTTGATACCAGGGTTAAGCCGACACCAGTCACCTGGTGATGTCTCTGCAAGGCCTGTCTGCCGCTCTCTCCCACTGATCACCATAGAGGAAATTGTCTGGAGAATACTGTTCTCCTCGGATCGTGTTATTTAGACACTGTTTTTAGTAGAATAGGTCTCCATTGAAAAGCCAGGACATACATCTCGTTATTCTGTGCCACTCAATCCAAAAAGTATTATTTAGAATTTTTTTTTTATTTTATTTAATAACAGTACAGCAGTACGTAATTCCAGTATATAAATAGACATAAAAAGATAACATAAAATTCTTAGATCCAATGGTTCTATAACCTCTCTGAAAAATGGCTATACATAAAGCAAAAACTTACAACAAAACGTCTCAAAACAACTACCAGTAACAGAGTACTAACCTGTCATATATAACTTTAAAACAACGTTAACATACCCATATTAGCAATGTACTAGAGCCTAACATTTAACAAAGGCTCAAAACGATATATAAAGAGCAACTCAAAAGAAAATCCTGATTTCACAACTAAAAAAAAGAAAACTCAAGCATATGCACACATGTACACAAACAAAACAGTATATAAAAATATTTTAATCTACAAAAATCTAACACATATCATGACCCCATAACCGATAATAAACATAACCAATTACATATACCATTGAAAGCATATGACTCAAGAATCGGGTCATTACTATGGGTCAGGTAGGTGATCTTGGTTGCCAATATGACGTTTTTCAGAGCATAGCTCTAGCTGCCCAGACAACTTTTGTACCGAGTACGGAAATTAGATCTAACAAAAATGATCCAAAATGGATGAACAATAGATTAAAACATCTCAATGGTCAAAAGAGAGGCATATATAGGCGTATCAAAAGAGGGAGTGGGCAATTAAGAAATCAATATATTCAATTAAAGAGAGACATAAAAAAACGAATAAGAAAAGCAAAAAGGGATTATGAAGCTAAGGTCGCAAGGGATTCAAAGACTAACCCAAAAGGATTCTTTCAGGTATACAAAATTAAGATTAGTGACAAGAATGGTCCACTTAAGAGTAACTCTGGTCAGATCACTGACAGTGATAAGAATATGTGTGAAATTCTAAATACCTACTTCCTCTCAGTTTTCACCCAGGAAAATACTAGCGATATTCCTGAAATAATAGATTACGTAGAACAGGATGGTAATAAACTATGTACGATTGCGGTAAGTAGTGACATGGTCCTCAAACAAATAGAGAAACTAAAACCTAACAAATCCCCAGGTCCTGATGAACTGTTTGCAAGGGTGTTAAAGGAATGTAAAGAGAAACTTAGCATACCTTTGGCTAATCTTTTTAACATTTGGCTAATCTTTTTAACATATCACTACAAAGTGCCATAGTGCCTGATAAGTGGAAAATGGCAAATGTAATACCTATTTACGAAGCAGGTGACAGGTCCTTGGCTTCGAACTATAGACCAATAAGCCTTACCTCCATAGCGGGAAAATTTATGGAATCAATAATTGCAGAAGCAATTCGTAGCCATCTTGACAGGCACAGATTGATTAATGAATCTCAACACGGTTTTACAAAGGGGCGTTCCTGTCTTACGAATTTACTAACTTTTTTCACTAAGGTGTTTGAGAAGGTAGATCATGGTAATAATATGATATTGTGTATATGGACTTCAGTAAGGCTTTCGATAGAGTTCCACACCAGAGGCTATTGAGGAAACTTAGGGCACACGGAATAGGAGAATTTTTTTCCTGGGTTGGGGCATGGCTGACAAATAGACAGCAGAGAGTTTGCATAATTGGGGAGAAATCAGAATGGGGGCACGTCACAAACGGTGTTCCTCAGGGATCAGTGTTGGGCCCGTTGTTGTTCACAATTTACATAAACGACATAGATGAGGGAATAAATAGCGACATAAGCAAATTTGCTGATGACACCAAAGTAGGCCGTCCAGTTCATTCTAATGAGGACATTAGAGCACTCCAGGATGATTTGAATAGACTGACGCAATGGTCGGAGAAGTGGCAGATGCAGTTTAATATTGACAAATGCAAAGTTCTAAATGTTGGACAGTTAAATAACCATGCCACATAAACTAAATAATGTAGATCTTAATACTACCTATTGCGAAAAGAATTTAGGAGCTCTGGTTAGCAGTAACCTAAAACCAAGACAACAGTGCATTAGTGTTCCCAATAAAGCTAACAGAATTCTTGGCTTCATATCTAGAAGTATAAATAATAGAAGTCCTCAGGTTGTTCTTCAACTCTATATATCCTTGGTTAGGCCTCATTTAGACTATGCTGCTCAGTTCTGGTCACCGTATTACAGAATGGATATAAATGCTCTGGAAAACGTACAAAGGAGGATGACAAAGATGATCCCATATATCAGAAATCTTCCCTATGAGGATAGACTGAGGGCCCTGAATCTGCACTCTCTCGAGAGGCGTAGAATTAGGGGAGATTATGATCGAGGTGCATAAATGGAAAACGGGAATAAATAAAGGGAATGTAAATAGTGTGCTGAAAATTTCCAGCCAAGACAGGACTCGCAGCAATGGTTTCAAGTTGGAAAAATTCAGATTCAGGAAGGATATAGGAAAGCACTGGTTTGGTAACAGAGTTGTGGATGAGTGGAACAAGCTCCCGAGTACAGTTATTGAGGCTAAAACGTTGTGTAGTTTTAAAAATAGGTTAGATAAATACATGAGTGGGTGTGGGTGGGTGTGAGTTGGACCTGACTAGCTTGTGCTGCTGGGTCTGGTGCAGTGCTCCATCCTTGAGTGGAGGTGACCAGACTGGGTGGGTCATTGGTTTAATGAGGGGGGGACATGGACCTGCTCCGCATGGGTCAGTAGGCCTGTTGCAGTGTTCCTTCTTTCTTATGTTCTTACGTTCTTATCAGATGTGCCCATAGCACCCTATGAGTTTATGTACAAAATTATAATATAATACAAAAGTATAAAAGGCTAACTCTAAGAATTGGTTAAGAACTTATCTCCTTAATTATTCAAACTATAATAACTGTAAATATGACCACATAGACATCTTCGTTATTAAATATCTCAACTTCCATTTCGTTGCTATTATGTTAATCCAGTCGTAATCGAAAAGCGTTATTCAGAAACCACCTCCTAATCTATGGGATAACTGGATTAGAATCCTTACTAACAAACTGTTACAATACTAGGACCAAGTCAGATACTGGATATATCTTCACTTAATAGGTGTTTCATTTTGTAACAGTCCCATTTCTGAAATTTTCTGTCACTGCCAACCTTGTCAATTTCACTTAGTACTTTACATGTCGTTATCATGTTCCCCCTATCCCTCATGCCCTCCAGTGTCGTCAGGTTAATTTCTCTTAACCTGTCCTCATAGAACATACCCCATAGCTCCTGGACTAGTCTTATTGCAAACGTTTTCACTTTCTCTAATATCTTGACGTGCTGTACTAGGTGTGGGTTCCATACTGGTGATGCATACTCCATACTGTGTATTCATTAGTGTGCCAGATACCCATATGCTACAGTAGTTATTTAATAGATATGTGCCTCAGGAGATGGTCTCGGTATGATACTAACCCCAAAATCCTTTTTCCTCCATGAGGTTTCCAGCCTTTGGCACCTTAGCATCTCCTTCGTCTGCGGCATTCTTTGATCTTCCCCAATCTTCATGACTTTGCACTTGGCAGGGTTAAGCTCCAGGAGCTATTTGTTGGACCAAGTTTTGAGCCTCAACAGATCCCTTTGTAGTCCTACCTGATCCTCATCCACTTGAATTCATTACCTTCACATCGTCTGCAAAAACGGACACATCTGAATCTGTCCATTCCGTCATGTCATTCATATATACCAGAAACAGCACCGGCCCACTTGTCACATGTGACCACTCTGACACCTTATCACATACCATCACTCGTTGTTTCCTTCCTGTCAGGTGTTCCTTGATCAACTGTAATGCTTTCTTGCTGTTCATGCATGCTCCTCTAGGTTTTGCGATAGCCCCTTGTATTGAACGTCTTCTTATAGTCCAAGAAAATGCAGTCTACCCGCCCCTCTCTTTCTCTCTCTTGTCTTCTCCAATACGTTTGTGACGCAGCATTTTCCCTCCCTGAAACCTTACTGATTATTGCGTATAAGCTCATTCCTTTCTAGGAGCTCCAATACTCTTTTCCTGATAATCATCTCCATGATTTGTCTGTAGTTTAATGCCGCCTGTCTATCTCCATTCTTAGAAACTGGGAATTCATATGCTGTCTTCCACACCTCAGGTAGTTGCCCGGTTGCGACAGATGTGTTGAAGATTGTTGTTGGTGGCATACACAGACTTTGAGGAATCTAATTCGCTTAACAGTCTCTTCACCTTCTCTTCGTTTTTTTTGTTTGTCCAGCTCATGAATTGCAGGAAGCCTTTCTATCTTCACTGAAAATACCTCCCGAAATCTCGTGATCAGATCCTTACATACATCTTGGTCAATTCTTGTGATCTCTCCTCCTTCCTTCCTCAGCCTGATCACCTGATCCTTGAATGGTATTTTCCTTCTGGTGTGCCTGTACAAGAACTCTGGGTCAGATTTGGC
The DNA here is from genome assembly GCF_038502225.1 of Cherax quadricarinatus. Lineage (NCBI taxonomy): Eukaryota > Metazoa > Arthropoda > Malacostraca > Decapoda > Parastacidae > Cherax > Cherax quadricarinatus. The sequence goes on along the minus strand of NW_027196022.1, from coordinate 46,989 downwards.
TTTCAATGCTATATCATCCTTATATTGCCTCTAAGCCACACTCTTTATACATGCATATTCATGTCTGGCTCTTCGGCTCATCTTATTTTCATGGGTCCTTTGTCTTCTGTGCTTTATCCATGCTCTAGTACACTGGGCTTTGGCCTCTCTATACCTTCGCATGAACCAAGAGCTTATTCTTGTCTTCCCGTTGCTTTGGTTGCCCATGGGTACGAACTTCTCCTCTGCCTCCCTGCACTTTGTGGTCACGTTTTCCATCATTTTATTTACTGTTTTCCCCGCCAGTTCTCTTCTCCACTGCAACTCATGCAGGAATTACCTTATGCATGTGTCGTCCCCTTTTTTGTAGTTTAGCTTCTCCCGTAGTTCTGGTATTGCTTTATTCCTCACTGTTAACTCCACAATGAATTCGAAGCTTAACACCACGGGATCACTAGCTCCAAGGGGCCTTTCATGTATGATATCCTTAATGTCTGAACTACTCAAGGTGTTGCTGGTTCATTCTCTCCTTTCTCTCTGGTATTGTCCCGAGCACTCTTTGGCACCTTGTAGCCTAGTTGGTGACAAAACGCCGAAGGGTGTTGCCCACTGCAGTGGGCCTGATTCCTCCATCCTTTTTGCGAAGGGCACATAGTGAGGCAACAAAGAAGAGGAGTCTAATGGCCTCCGGGACACTGTCAGCCAGGCACACACACTGGAAAACTGAGGGAGTTCGGACAGCAACCTATCTGAAACATCACTGTTGGAATGAGAGTGTTGCGACCTTAAACCGGTGAAATCCCCTGCTTAGCCCTGTGGAAATGACACGGCGGCTTTATACACATCAACATCCTGTGAAGGGTTAAACGTTCTTCACCTGTTCCACTGTCAGGGGGAAATCAATATTGGTACTGGGAGCTCTGAGTAGATGTTTTTCCTTCACAGATTGTGCTGTAATGATGTCCTTAGAGGCGATGATATCCTTAATGGTTATAAGTATGAGTGCTGTAGTAGTATTGCTCTCTTCTAATTTTTTTTTTTTTTTGCTAATTTGGGCTCTGATTTTTGAGACATCACTTGTTCTGCTGTTGGCATTTCCCAGGCGAGTAGTCATGGGAGAGGGATGAGGCTGCCATCTCTAGGGAATTCATTTATTGTCCTAATAACAAATGTTGCTAAAGACTAGTTTTTCCTGGGTGGCACAGCCAGACAGGCATTACCAAATAGTAGTAGGTGGTGCCAGGATCCGTTCAATGCAGTTGGTGCGATTTTTCTGGCAGCTTAACCGCCAGCTGCTTTGGGGATGTGTAACAGCCTCCTGGTAGATGTTAATTTGATTGCAGATTTTAGGTATTCTGTAATGGTGAAGTCAGGGTGAATGTCAGTTCTGTCTGCTAGAAAGGGTTGTTGGTTGTTCCCAGTTGGAACCCTCCTGGAACGTAGACAGTCATTGTGTGAACGCATGTTGCCATTTGAGAGACTGAGTTCACACTCCCAGTGACACACCTGGCAGATGCCTCGTGGACGAGTCCCACCACGTTGTCTATGTCGTGGACATTACTGGGAACCCTGCACACCTTGTCATTGCTGATATCGTGGGCGTGAGGGCGCCAGCTGTGGGATGACGGGTGAAGCACAAGATGGATGTTTGGGGGATGAAAGTGGCGGAACAGCGAGAGGTAATGAGAGTAATTACACACACACACACACACACACACACACACACACACACACACACACACACACACACACACACACACACACTATACATATATATGTCGTGCCGAATAGGTAAAACTAGCCAATTAGCAAGAATTCATTTAAAATTAAGTCCTTTCTAAAATTTTCTCTTATACGTTTAAATATATATTTTTTCATTTATGTTAATGTAAAAATGAATTATTTTGTATCTAAAGAACCCTAAAAAATTTACGTAACCTTATTATAACAAGCGCAATTTAATTTAGCGTAATCGAGCAAAATATATTTTAGATAAGTTTAAAATAATTT
>NW_027196022.1:0-42500 GCF_038502225.1 Cherax quadricarinatus | reverse complement strand
AAGGGGAAACATATGAAGCAAGAAAACAAGGAGAAAAAAAAGCAATTGAAAGCATCATGAAAGCAATAGGAGAAGACGACATGACCCAGCTGGAAAATTTTCGGAGAATAGGGGGGTTTGTAAAAAAAAGAACCCGGCCAGTGAAAGTGACCTTCAAGGCAGAATCGACTCGGAACAGGATCCTGCAGGAGAAAGCACGATTAAGGGACATGCCGGCATACAGGAAGGTGTATCTCGACCGCAACAGAACACAAGCAGAAAGGCAGAAACAGAGAGAGATGGTACAAAGGCGAAAGGAGGAAAGAGAGGGGATGGAGAAGACAGACAGGAGATCCCAGACACAGGAAGATCAAATACAGCCTCCCTCACAACTTCCTATAGAAGCCTCCCAACCAGGTCAACCCCAGTGCAACCAAACACTCTAAACCAAAACACCCATGCCACATCCAATGCCCCCACCCACTGCATTACAAACTCCACCCCCACAGCAACCACCCATAGTTCCTTATCAGGTCTCCCACTTCCCCAACCCCAATACACCTCCCAGACCACAATCTTAGAAAAGAAGTTGAAGGTGTGGTATACAAATGCAGATGGAATAACAAGTATGAGTAGTGGCGAAAGAATCAAGGAGACATCCCCAGACATAATAGTACTCACAGAAACAAAACTCACCAGAATAATAACAGATTCAATCTTTCCATTCGGATAACAAATCCTCAGGAAAGACAGAGGGAGGAGAGGGAGAGGAGGAGTTGCACTGCTCATTAAAAACCAGTGGGGGTTTGAGAAAATGGAAGGAATGGATGGCACGGGCGAAAGGGACTACTTAGTAGGAACAATCCAGTCTGAGGGACATAAGGTGATAATTGCAGTAATGTACAACCCACCACAGAACTGCAGGAGGCCAAAAGAAGAATACGATGAGAACAACAGAGCAATGGTCGACACACTAGCCGAGGTGGCCAGGAGAGCACACATGGGGGGAGCAAAGTTACTAGTTATGGGTGATTTCAATCACAAGGAGATTGACTGGGAAAACCTGGAGCTCCATGGGGGTCCCGAAACATGGAGAGCCAAGATGATGGATGTGGTACTGGAAAACCTCATGCATCAACATGTTAGAGACACTACCAGAGAGAGAGGAGAGGATGAACCAGCAAGACTGGACCTTGTATTCACCTTGAGTAGTTCTGACATCGAGGATATCATGTATGAAAGGCCCCTGGGAGCTAGTGATCATGTGGTTCTGTGCTTCGACTACATAGTTGAGCTCCAAGTGGAGAGAGCAGCAGGAATAGGGTGGGAAAAACCAAACTACAAAAGGGGGAACTACTCAGGCTTGAGGAACTTCTTTCAAGACATTCAGTGGGAGAGGGAACTGACAGGAAAACCAGTACAAGAAATGATGGACTATGTGGCAACAAAATGCAAGGAGGCAGAGGAGAGGTTTGTTCCCAAGGGAAACAGAAATAATGGGAAGAACAGAACGAGTCCTTGGTTCACCCAAAGGTGTAGGGAGGCAAAAACTAGGTGTACTAGAGAATGGAAAAGGTACAGAAGACAGAGAACTCAGGAAAATAAAGAGATTAGCCGAAGAGCCAGAAACGAATATGCACAGATAAGAGGGAGGCTCAGCGGCAATACGAAAATGACATAGCATCGAAAGTCAAGACTGACCCGAAGCTGTTGTACAGCCACATCAGGAGGAAAACAACAGTCAAGGACCAGGTAATCAGACTGAGGAAGGGTGATGGGGAATTCACAAGAAACGACCAGGAGGTATGTCAGGAGCTCAACACAAGATTTAAAGAAGTATTTACAGTGGAAACCAGTAGGACTCCAGGAAATCAGAGCAGGGGGGTGCACCAGCAAGTGCTGGATGAGGTACATATAACCAAGGAGGAGGTGAAGAAGCTGCTATGCGAACTTGACACCTCAAAGGCGGTGGGACCAGACAACATCTCTCCGTGGGTCCTTAAAGAGGGAGCAGAGACATTGTGTGTACCATTAACAAAGATCTTCAATACATCATTTGAAACTGGGCAACTCCCAGAGGTATGGAAGATGGCAAATGTAGTCCCAATTTTTAAAAAGGGAGACAGACATGAGGCACTAAACTACAGACCTGTATCACTAACGTGTATAGTATGCAAGGTCATGGAGAAGATCATCAGGAGGAGAGTGGTGGAGCACCTGGAAAGAAACAAGTGTATAATTGACAACCAGCATGGTTTCAGGGAGGGAAAATCCTGTGTCACAAACCTATTAGAGTTTTATGACAAGGTGACAGAAGTAAGACAAGAGAGAGAGGGGTGGATCGACTGCATTTTTTTGGACTGCAAGAAGGCCTTCGACACAGTTCCTCACAAGAGGTTACTGCAAAAGCTAGAGGATCAGGCACACATAACAGGAAAGGCACTGCAATGGATAAGAGAATACCTTATAGGGAGGCAACAACGAGTCATGGTACGTGACGAGGTGTCAAAGTGGGCGCCTGTGACAAGCGGGGTTCCACAGGGGTCAGTCCTAGGACCTGTGCTGTTCTTGGTATATGTGAATGACATAACGGAAGGGATAGACTCAGAAGTGTCCTTGTTTGCGGACGATGTGAAGTTAATGAGAAGAATCAAATCGGATGAGGATCAGGCAGGACTACAAAGAGACCTGGACAGGCTACAAGCCTGGTCCAGCAACTGGCTCCTTGAGTTTAACCCCGCCAAATGCAAAGTCATGAAGATTGGGGAAGGGCAAAGAAGACCGCAGACACAATATAGTTTAGATGGCCAAAGTCTGCAAACCTCACTCAAGGAAAAAGATCTGGGGGTGAGTATAACACCGAGCATATCTCCTGAGGCGCACATCAATCAGATAACTGCTGCAGCATACGGGCGCCTGGCAAACCTACGGATAGCGTTCCGATACCTCAGTAAGGAGTCGTTCAAGACTCTGTATACCATTTACGTCAGGCCCATACTGGAGTATGCAGCACCAGTTTGGAATCCACACCTAGTCAAGCACGTCAAGAAATTAGAGAAAGTGCAAAGGTTTGCAACAAGACTAGTGCCAGAGCTACGGGGATTGTCCTACGAAGAAAGGTTGAGGGAAATCGGCCTGACGACACTGGAGGCCAGGAGGGTCAGGGGAGACATGATAACGACATATAAAATACTGCGCGGAATAGACGAGGTGGACAAAGACGGGATGTTCCAGAGATGGGACACAGACACAAGAGGTCACAATTGGAAGTTGAAGACTCAGATGAATCAAAGGGATGTTAGGAAGTATTTCTTCAGTCATAGAGTAGTCAAGCCGTGGAATAGCCTAGAAAGTGAAGTAGTGGAGGCGGGAACCATACATAGTTTTAAGGCGAGGTATGATAAAGCTCATGGAGCAGGGAGAGAGAGGACCTAGTAGCAATCAGTGAAGAGGCGGGGCCAGGAGCTATGACTCGACCCCTGCAACCACAAATAGGTGAGTACAAATAGGTGAGTACATACACACACACACACACACACACACACACACACACACACACACACACACACACACACACACACACACACACACACACACACACACACACACACACACATACACACACAGAGGTATGATAAAGCTCACGGCTCAGGGAGAGTGACCTAGTAGCGATCAGTGAAGAGGCGGGGCCAGGAGCTCGGACTCGACCCCCGCAACCTCAACTAGGTGAGTACAACTAGGTGAGTACACATACACACACACACACACACATACACAGACATACACACACACACGCATACACACACACACACACACACACACACACACACACACACACACACACACACACACACACACACACACACATGCACTCAAACTATTTTTGAAAATTATGTGTTGATCTGATAGTGAGAATGAATGATACTCTTCAGAGGCTACGTTGCTTTATTTGTGTTCTTGGTACACAGACAGTGTGATTAAGTGCCCAGGCCGGGAGGGACGGAGTACCATGCCAGGGAGAGTGACGGAGTAAACACTGTTGACTGAATGAGATCGGCTGCCAGAATTAGACTGGGTAAGCGTGGTGCAGGCTGAGATACGAAGGCCTATAAGTGGAAGCACCAGCGTGACGCGGAATATGAACCCAGCTGGGTATATAATGCACACACACATACACACACAAACACACACACACACACACACACACACACACACACACACACACACACACACACACACACACACATAGCTCATGGTGGGGCCAGGAGCTATGAATCGACCCCTGCAGCCACAAATAGGTGAGTACACACACCGGTGGGAGTAACAGCATCATATAGTGCCCGTGAATCTTCAGTGGTTTTTGGCCCACCAAAGTCATTACAAAGATCACTGAAAATAGTCAATGTCATTGAACAACCCGAGAAATGATATACGAGCTGCCACAAATCAGAAAAGGGAGGTGAAAGATACAGATTTTATGCAACAATTTGAAAGTGGAATCAGTACCAGGAGAGAGAGAGGCTGGAGGCCTAGTGGGTGTAGCTGGTATCACCACAAACCAATATCAGAAATTCACCCAGAATAAGTGTGACCCAAACCAGAGAGATACGAGGTAAAGATAGCTCTCACAACTCTCACAGATCTCACAGAAACTAAGCTCATGGGAATGAAGACAAATGGTATCTTCCCCATAGGGTATCAGATCCTGAGGAAAAATAGAGGGGACAGAGAGGGTGGAGGAATGGCACTCTTCATCAAAAACAATGGGGTTTTGATGAGCTGGAGAGAGAAAACAGAAGAGAAGCAAGAGACTACATAATAGGAACACGTCAGTCTAGAGGTCCCAAGGTGGTAATTGCAGTGATGTATATCCCACCACAGAACAGCAGGAGGCCAAGACAAGAGTATGATGAGAGTAATAGAGCGATGGTTGACACAGTGGCTGAAGTGGCCAGAAGGGCTCATGCGAGCAGGGATGACAACAACAACAGGGGTGACAACAATCACAAAGAAATCGACTGGTAGAACCTGGAGCCACATGGGGGATCAGAAACATAGAGGGCTAAGATGATGGAGGTGGTACTGGAAAACCTCATGTGCCAACAGGTAAGGGACATTACCAGGAAGAGAGGAGAGGATGAACCAGTAAGACTGGATCTAGTATTCACCATGAGTAGTGCAGATATTGAAGACATAACATATGAAAGACCCTTCAAGGCCAGTGATCCCGTGGTTGTGAACTTCGAATACATAGCAGAGTTACATGTGGAAAAGGAAGCAGGAAGGGCAGGACGAATGAAGCGAAACTACAAGAGAAGAATTTTATGCATGGGGTTCAATGGGAGAGAGAACTGGCAGGGAAGTCAGTAATCGAGATGATGGAATATGTGACAGCAATAACAGGAAAGCAAGGATGAGGCCAAAACTAAGTGTGCTAAAGAATGGAAGAAGTATAGTAGGCAAAAGACCCAGGAGAATAAGGAGAGGAGTCGCAGAGCCAGAAATGAATATCCATAGGTAAGAAGGGAGGCCTAACGACATTACAAAAATGACGCAGCAGCAAAAGCCAAATCTAACCCGAAGCTGTTGTATAGACACATCAGGAGAAAAACAACAATCAAGGACCAGGTAATCAGGCTGAGGAAAAAAGGAAGGAAGGGTGATCACAAGAAACGGCTGTGAAGTATGTGAGGAGCTCAACATGAGATTCAAAGTATTCACAGAGGAGACAGAAGGGATTCCAGAAAGACGGAGAGGTGGGGTACACCATCAACTATTGGACACAATTCATACAACCGAGGAATAAGTGAAGAGTCTGCTAAGCGAGCTAGTTACCTCAAAGGCGATGGGTCTGGACAACATACTGAGAGAGGGAGCAGAGGTTCTATGTGTAACGCTAACAACAATCTTCAACATGTATATCAAAACAGGGCGACTATCTGAGGTATGAAAGACAGCAAATGTAGCCCCAGTTTTTTAAAAAGGAGACAGACACGAAACATTAAACTACAGACCAGCGTCACTGACATGTATAGTATGCAGAGTCATGGAGAAGATTATCAGGAGAAGAGTGGTGGAGCACCTAGAAGGGAATGAACTTATCAACGACAGCCAGCACGGTTTCAAGGACAAAAAATCCTGTGTCATAAACCTACTGGAGTTCTGTGACAGGGTAACAGCAGTAACACAAGAGAGAGAGGGGTGGGATGATTGCATTTTCTTGAACTGAATGAAGGCGTTTGACATAGTTCCACACAAGAAATTAGTGCAAAAGCTGGAAGACCAGGCAGTGATAACAGGGAAGGCACTGAAATGAATTAGGGAATACTTGTCAGGAAGACAAAAGCGGGTCATGGTACGTGGTAAGGTGTCAGAGTGAGAGCCTGTGACGAGCGAGGCTCCACAAGGGTTAGCTTTAGGACCAGTGCTGTTTCTGGTATTTGTGAACGACATGACGGAAAGGATAGACTCAGAAGTGTCCCTGTTTGCAGATGATGTGAAATTGATGAGAAGAATTCACTTCGACGAGGACCAGGCAGAACTACAAAGAGATCTTGACAGGTTGCAGGCCTGTTCTAGCAACTGGCTCCTGGAGTTCAACCCCCCTAGTGCAAAGTCATGAAGAATGGGGAAGGGCAAAGAAAACCGCAGATGCAGTACAGTCTAGGGGGCCAGAAACTACAAACCTCACTCAAGGGAAAGGATCTTTGGGTGAATATTACACCGAGCACTTCTCATGAGGTGCACATCAACCAGATAACTGCTGCAGCATACTGGCTCCTAGCAAAACCAAGAACAGCATTCCGACATATCAATAAGGAATCGTTCAGAACCCTGTACACTGTGTACGTTAGGGTTTATTGGAGAATTCAGCACCAGTTTGGAACCCACTCCTAGCCAAGCACGTAAGGAAATTAGAGAAAGTGCAAAGGTTTGCAACAAAACTAGTCCCGGAGATAAGGGCATGTCCTACTAGGAGAGGTATAGGGAATTCGACCTGAAGGCAATGGTGGACAGGAGAGATAGGGGGGTATATGATAACGACATATAAAATATTGACAGGAATAGATGAGGTGGACAGATACTGGATTTTCCAGAGATGGAACACAGCAACAAGGAGTCACAGTCGGAAGCGGAAGACTCAGATGAATCACAGAGATGTTAGGAAGTATTTCTTTAGTCTCAAAGTAGTCAGGAAATGGAATAGTCTGGGAAGTGATGTAGTGGAGGCAAGATCCACACATAGCTTTAAGAAGAGGTATGATACAGCTCATGGAGCAGGAAGAGGGATCTAGTAGCGACCAGTGAAGAGTCAGGGCCAGGAGCTGTGAATCTACCACTGCAACCACAACTAGGTGAGTAGAACTATGTGAGAACACATACACACACACACACACACACACACACACACACACACACACTCACACATACACAAAAACACACACACACACACACACACACACACACACACACACTCACACATACACAAAAACACACACACACACACATACCCACCAAGTGCAAAGTCATGAAGATTGGGGAAGGCAAAGAAGACCTCATAGACAGATTAATTTCGTTGCTGTGTGGTTAGATAGCTTGTAGAGAAGCTTGAGGGTAGGAATGAAACCCTAGGTAGCGTAGGACATAAATGTTTGTAGGAATCAGGTGTAATCGGAGAGAGATGCTAGAAGCCAAACCGTTCCCTTGGGGAGATGCTGTCAGCAGGTGCAGCGGGTGACAAATGATGCCGAGTGAGACTCAGGTGAGCCTTTCTCGGTGCCTGATATCTAGCGGGGACTTAGGAACTAAGGCATGTAGGCTTACTTTTTGCTCGGCTATACACCTCGTGTCTTCTCAACATGACAACACTGGTGGGAATAAAAACAAAAATTAAGTCAAACGCAGAATTGGCTTGACTTACTCTGATACATACATAAAACTAACAGGCCTCAGAAATTCTCCCACATATATGGGAGAGAAAATGCCGTGCTCAGCATCGAAGTGGTGGATGGAGTCATGGCGCTATGGCCATGATTGTTAACAAGGCTGCGTTGGACATCAGGCTTGTCTGTACATCATGGACATCAAACCATCCAAACATCTGTGAACAATGACTGGCCGTAGCACTTCCTAGGGTGTGACATGTGACAAAAAAGGGCGGTACTACCTTGACCTATAAAACGGACTATAAAATAAATGCGGCGTGTTACAAACTTGCAGTTACGTTTTTTACAAGGAAAATTATTATAGCAATAACACAGGTACCTTTAGAAAGGCAATTTACATAAATTCGCGGTTTAGTCCACCCTGGAATCCACTATTGGGACTAACTATACAGCGTATCATGCAGTGGAGGCTCGTCAAATAATAGAATGGGGGGATTGCGTAACTGCAAGCCTCAATGAACAGCTTAATAAACATTATCAAATTAACAATTTATAAAATAAAACTAAATTTAATAGTGATAAGCGTTCACTATTTGAAAGAGTGTTTCGCTATCGAAATCTTGTATGCTGAATCAATTTGAGCTGCAATGTTCACTTTACCCAGCACTGACAAATCAGTAACATTATTTATATGCTTGGGTGACTGCTAATTTTTCATTACTTTTTGTGGTAAAAGTCTCAAGTCAGTCACACCACTTTTTGTCCACGAAGAGTCTCCACCAAATAGTAAGCATGGAAAACAGTTTTTTTTTTGTCACAGCCACAAAGCCATTCACACTTCTGGTAAACACTGACACTAAACTGTCGTGTATTTTCTTTGCTCAGGCTCGTACTTTTTTATAGAATGGATAAAACTGGTGTATGTCGTCCTTTTCTTTAATCTTTACTTTTCACTTAAAATAAACTGCAGAAAGTTAATACTTTGCAAATATTTAACTGAGTTTACTCTGATTTCCACTGCCATCATTTATCAAATGGTAATTAAATTTAACACTATTGATGAGAATTTAAATGGCCACCAACACCAATACCGGCCACACGTTACAACGTGCAGACTCAGAACGTGTGGCATGCGAAGAGCACATTACACTTTATTCGGTGTATGTACACACTCCCATATAGGCTGCCTCCCAACCAGTGAACCAGGTGCTAAGTGTTTAACGATCTTTAGGGATCCCATCGTCAAATCAGTAACTTGGATAATTAACCAATCACAGATGAGCCCGCCAAGTACTGAGACGATGTGGTGTCACTCGTGGTCAGCATTTGCCAGACTCGCCTCTAGCTGGTTGAAGCACGGTTTTCTCTCTCAGGCTGCTGTCTTTGCCTTTATCACCATATGATACACTTACATCCAACTCCTGTACATAGTGTACATAAGTGTACATATCTGTATATAAACCTTTGGTGAAGAAAAATATAAGTTAAATACTACTGCTGTGTTTATTTCACTCCAACCCATTACGACCAGGTCAACAGGCCATTATTACCTGTGTTCGTAATACAATGTAAACAGACCGATTGCAACTGGGTGTGTGCTGCATCAAATGCAGCTCCTCGTGCCAGATGTAACGCCAGTAATACCTAAACTATTGTACCGCATCAAACTTCTATTTTTAATCATTTTTTATCTTATTTCAACAAAAAAAAAATAAAAAAATAAAAAAAATCGCTTATAAATACATTGAAAACAACATACAATAGCTTTTTCCTGTAATATATCTGTCAGTTGCAAATTACTTTAGCGTAAGGATGATGAAGTCATACGTCTGGTAGTGAGCATCAGGGGGGACTGCAGCTCTGCAGCTCCTATGGACGAGTACCCACTGAGTGTATTAGCACTGAAAAGAGTGTAATCAGCACAGGAGTCAGAAAAGCCAACAGGTATTACCTGGAGTATACCTGGAGAGGGTTTAGGGGGTCAACGCCCTCGCGGCCCGGTCTGTGACCAGACCTCATGGTGGATCAGAACCTGATCAACCAGGCTGTTACTATTGGCCACACGCAACCCGACGTACGAACCACAGCCCTGCTGTTCAGGTACTGACTTTAGGTGCCTGTCTAGTGGCTTCTTGAAGATATCCAGGGGTCTATTGGTAATTCCCTTAATGTATGCTGGGAGACAGCTGAACAGTCTTGGGCCCTGAACAGTATGTCAGGGTCACAGTGTCACAAAAATGTACTGCTGTCCTGGATCTCAGACTGGCTTTACAGGACTGTTATTGGTCATAGTAGAAGAGGGAAAAGTATCAAACAGGTTGTCGCAAATGTCAGTCTAGTTGTGGCATTGCAATGAAAGTTTCTCCAGCTCAGCCTCGGCTTGCACATTGTCAATGTACATCACATGGTCAAGGTGGGCTTCCTTGGTCCTTCCTGTGGCAGTCTCCCTCACGTCCAACTTGTTGCCGTGGAGCTGTCTGAGGACACAGTAATGACCAAGAAATTTGCAAACCAGCTTATATATACCAGGGTTTTGCATAAGATTTTGCAACACTACTTTGAAACCTGGTTCACCCTTACTTTCCTTAGCAATAGTGTTACGATTAGGCGTAAACTTATCTGTTGCTTTCTTAAGGTTTTCTTGTACTCTTTGAAAGACAAACTGTGAAATCTGCATCTTGTTGATGCTAACATCATCAGTGTCATATACAGGGTTAGGCGGAGCAACCAGAATTTTATATAGCAAACGCTTGCCATAGGCATACTATGCGAAGCGGGTGTCTCACCAATCGAGTTGTTATGTGAAAAGTTTAGAGTATTCTGGAATGACTTCGTCCCAGATTGATAGTCACTCTGAGCACTTCTAGGATTTTGTGTTTGTACGTTCAGCAAGGCCATTACTCATACAGATCCTGTATTGTGGCATTTATGAACTCCGACCCACTGTGCAATAGAAGGACGCATGGGCAAGTATGATGGAGAACATGTTCTCGGAAAGCATTTGCAACAGTCTCGGAGGTTTAATCAGGGATGCGTACTAGCTCACAGTACCGTGTCAACGTTTTTATTACCCCTCTCCGAGGTCTAGAAGATCGTCAACAGGTCGACAGAAGTTTCCTTTCTGGGCTCCTTTGTAATGAGACCCTTGAGAAAAGGATTAGGACAAGTGACCTTTGAGCTTTGAGCGAAGAATAGAGTACACAAATAAAAAGTATCATTTGGGATGGATATGGGCAGGGGTTACTAAGGCTTTGCGGGGATAAAATTGTCAGGTTCTCGGAGGAGGTACGGGTTAAGGAGGGTTAATAGGATTAAAAATATAAATATTACCTGGAGTTTACCTGGAGAGAGTTTCGGGGGTCAACGCCCCCGCGGCCCGGTCTGTGACCAGGCCTCCTGGTGGATCAGCCCCTGATCAACCAGGCTGTTGCTGCTGGCTGCACGCAAACCAACGTACGAGCCACAGCCCGGCTGATCAGGAACTGACTTTAGGTGCTTGTCCAGTGCCAGCTTGAAGACTGCCAGGGGTCTGTTGGTAATCCCCCTTATGTGTGCTGGGAGGCAGTTGAACAGTCTCGGGCCCCTGACACTTATTGTATGGTCTCTTAACGTGCTAGTGACACCCCTGCTTTTCATTGGGGGGATGGTGCATCGTCTGCCAAGTCTTTTGCTTTCGTAGTGAGTGATTTTCGTGTGCAAGTTCGGTACTAGTCCCTCTAGGATTTTCCAGGTGTATATAATCATGTATCTCTCCCTCCTGCGTTCCAGGGAATACAGGTTTAGGAACCTCAAGCGCTCCCAGTAATTGAGGTGTTTTATCTCCGTTATGCGCGCCGTGAAAGTTCTCTGTACATTTTCTAGGTTGGCAATTTCACCTGCCTTGAAAGGTGCTGTTAGTGTGCAGCAATATTCCAGCCTAGATAGAACAAGTGACCTGAAGAGTGTCATCATGGGCTTGGCCTCCCTAGTTTTGAAGGTTCTCATTATCCATCCTGTCATTTTTCTAGCAGATGCGATTGATACAATGTTATGGTCCTTGAAGGTGAGATCCTCCGACATAATCACTCCCAGGTCTTTGACGTTGGTATTTCGCTCTATTTTGTGGCCAGAATTTGTTTTGTACTCTGATGAAGATTTAATTTCCTCATGTTTACCATATCTGAGTAATTGAAATTTCTCATCGTTGAACTTCATATTGTTTTCTGCAGCCCACTGAAAGATTTGGTTGATGTCCGCCTGGAGCCTTGCAGTGTCTGCAATGGAAGACACTGTCATGCAGATTCGGGTGTCATCTGCAAAGGAAGACACGGTGCTGTGGCTGACATCCTTGTCTATGTCGGATATAAGGATGAGGAACAAGATGGGAGCTAGTACTGTGCCTTGTGGAACAGAGCTTTTCACCGTAGCTGCCTCGGACTTTACTCTGTTGACGACTACTCTCTGTGTTCTGTTAGTGAGGAAATTATAGATCCATCGACCGATTAGAAATCCTACATTGTCTTTAAATGTAAAGTATGGATGGAATGGGATTTTGTCTATAAGAGAAGATACCCCCAGGGGATTGTTAGCACCAGAGTGGTGAATAAATAGAATATGAATTAGGGTTGCAGCAGCAACCAGGAATGGTAGAAGGAAGTGGAAGGTGAAAAACCGGGTTAGGGTAGCATTATATATTGCGAAATCCTCCCAGATTCATTGAACTAAATCTGTCTCAATGTAAGGGATGGCCGAAAATATGTGTGTGATAACTGTGGCACCTCAAAATGATATTAGCATCCAAGGTAGGACATTACCTAAAAAGACTGTGGTTATTGTTATAAACAGTATAATAACTCCTACTTTTCAGGCATGAAAGAGTGTAAATGATTCATAATAGATTCCTCGACCGATATAAGAGTAGATACAAATGAAGAAGAATGAGGCTTCGTTTGCATGGATGGTTCGGAACAGTCATCCATAGTTTACATCTCGACAGATATGAGCTACATTTGAAAAAGCTAAATCAATACGGGAAGAGAAGTGGATAGACAGAAATAGTCCACTTGCAGTCTGAGCTACCAGGCATAATCCTAGTAGTGATCCAAAATTTTATAAAATCGAAATATTTCTAGGAATTGGTCTATCAACAAATGCAGCATTAGCGAGTTTAAATAGAGGGTGAGATTTGCGTAAAGGTGAAGTAGGTTTGAGCTTGCTACCACCTGCAGCTCACAAGACTGCCATCCCCACGAGCCCCTTTGGGGCGGGGCAGATGGCGGACCAGAGGCCTAGCTTCTCCCTACGAGCCCCGTGAGGGCGGGGACTGTGGCTAGGCCTGGGGACACTTGGTCCCAAAGATGAGGGGGTACTTGTACCTCCTCCCATGGGAGACTTAGGTCTCGAGATACTCCCCAGATAGGGAGCCAAGGCCGGGTCACCACTACTTGGAAAAGACCCAGGCCGGGAGAATACCCGCGAAAAAAAAAAAAAAAAAAAAAAAAAAAAGGTGAAGTCATAATTTTTAAATAAGGATAATTAACTTTTTTTTTTAATACAAGTAGATGTTAGTGTTAGGAATCGATGTTTTGAGTATTTTTCCGAGGTCAGTAAATTATTTTGTTAGGTGTGGATAAGTTTGGGAATTTTAAGGGGAGTAGTTGTTAGTTCAATATGTTTACGTCAGGTAGATATGAAGTCTCTAATTGCTAATGAAGTCTCTAAATGTGAACAGACTGATGTTGTAGTGGCCAGGCTAAGGCTTGGTTAAAAGTACTTCTGGCATTTTGGGAGACACACAGATGATGATCAAACTAAATGCAAATTATGTGATCAGGCATATAGTCACTGTCTTGAACACTATGTGCTTAATTGTCCACTTATTGAGGAATAGAGATAGACAGTATAATAACCTATGTGACATGTCAAGATATCGTAATAATGAAAATAAAATACCAGATATACTAAGCAAATTTCCTATATTTGCCTGTAACAGATATGTGAGCTGTAGATATATATCCAAATGTACACCTGTAATCCTTTTGGGGTCTAGTTCCTAGGTCTTTTGTGTGTTCATATCCTCTTGCGTTACCGTCCACAGGATGGATATAGGGTACATAATAAATTAGCCACTTCGGTGGCAAAATCTAATCTTACTATTGCGGAAATAACGTCAAAACTCCTTGACTGCAGACCATGACTCCAGGGTGCTCACCCTTTCCAGACATACAAAGCGCTAATATCTCTGTTAGCTAAGTCCATTGCGGCAACAGCAGCGCGAATGTACTCCGCATCCTTGTGATTATCGCATCTCCCCTTAACCACAGTATCGACGGACAGTAACCAGATCTCCAACATCCCCGAGCTGCCATTGAAGATGAAGAATGGGTAGGAACGGCAAGTAGAATCACTCGTGGAAAATATATGAGCTATGGTTTGGTCAACCGAGGGACGCATTTCACTATATGTACGATCGGCACACTTTCAGTAGAGTTACTACTAGCGTTGGCATGAACTAAAGAAGAGTTACGAACGCTGCGTGTGTTAGCCATGGCGTTAGAGTTGAACGAAATGTAAGAGATCACAAAATAAGAAAATTGCAATAAAGCTGAAAATGGGACGCAATTTACTGTAACTTAGCATGGAGTCAGAGAGAACACAGCACGATGTTATGTGATAAACTGTTTATATGTTAAAAAAATTTTGAAAACACGATAACAAATAAAAATTATACACTCTGGAAATCGATGTTATAGAAAATTTATGCAAGTGAATACTCATCAGGGACTTCCACAAATTACTAAAGATGGTACATAGGAACCATGCAACACTGCTGAGGTGGTTAGCAGTTGCAAAAATACGCAACTACGAACTGCGAAAAGATAGTAGCAAAACATGGAAAAAACTACGTAAAAAATAGTATGTAATCACACAAACACTGAATTATATTGCAGACTTTCTTAACACGCAACAAAAGGGTGCAGGAGCTGGCAATTGCAATTTAGAATGTAAAAATAATTCACTTATAGAAGGACAGATTGACACATAAATATTGTAAAAGTATTTGATGGTACAAAAAAACACAAAAATCACTAATCAATATATAGACGCACACAACTAAAATAAAAGGATTATGGAACACAGATTAATGGATCAAAAAAATATCAAAGTAACATCACTGAAAATAACAAATCCCACACACTAAAAGTTTAATTATAATTACAGTGGTGCAAACTCATGACAATTGCCATTACAGGAACTAGTGCTGCACTCTAGGACAAATGCGTCAGTAGTGGCAAAATGCAATTGACAGAGGCAATGGTAAAACTATAACATTATAAACACTTAAAACAAGTGAATATGGATTAAACTGGAGAAAAGTGATGTTTAGGCACAAACCGATAACAACTGCAGGGTAAACAAACCAACAACAACTGCAGGGTAAACAAACCAACAGCAACTGCAGGGTAAACAAACTGATAACAACTACAGGGTAAACAAACTGGCAACAACTGCAGTTTTGAGAGACTGACCGCGGGTTCAATTCCGACCGTGGTATGGTTTGTTTGCAATCGTGTCATTACGATTTCGTGAGTCATGATAACTGCAGGGTAAACAAACTGATAACAACCGCAGGGTAAACAAACTGGCAACAACTGCAGGGTAAACAAACTGACAAATGCAGGGTAAACAAACTGATAACAACTGCAGGGTAAACAAACTAACAACAAATGCAAGGTAAACTGACAACTGCAGGGTAAACAAACTGACAACTGCAGGGTAAACAAACTGACAACAACTGCAGGGTAAACAAACTGACAACTGCGGGGTAAACAAACTGACAACTGCAGGGTAAACAAACTGACAACAACTGCAGGGTAAACAAACTGACAACTGCAGGGTAAACAAACTGACAACAACTGCAGGGTAAACAAACTGACAACTGCAGGGTAAACAAACTGACAACTGCAGGGTAAACAAACTGACAACAACTGCAGGGTAAACAAACTGACAACTGCAGGGTAAACAAACTGACAACAACTGCGGGTAAACAGACAAGAATTGTAGGGTAAACAAACTGACAACTGCAAGGTAATTAAACTGACAACTGCAGGATAAACAGGCAACAACTGCAGAGTAAACAGGCAACAACCGCAGGGTAAACAAACTAACAACAACTGCAGGGCAAACAAACTGAAAACTCCAGAATAAACAGACAACAACTGCAGGGTAAACAAACTGACAACAACTGCAGGGTAAACAAACTGACAACAACTCCAGAGTAAGCAGACAACAACTGCAGAGTAAACAAAACTGACAATAACTGTACAATAACGCTTGAAGAGCAGTTAATAAAAGAAAGTTATGCAGTAGTGGTCTTCAACTTGCGGCTAGCTCCTAGAAGCAAGCAATCAAATAGAAGCACAGAGGATTTGCTTACAAGAAATAAAATTTTGATCAATAGCAAGTAAATGTAAATAGGTATGTATGTTGCAGAATAATTTTCTGAAATGCCAGTGAAAATTTCAACAAGATGCTGGGGCAACCAGTAATGTGAAACACTGTTACTTGAGAACTGCAGATAAACTGCAAGGAGCACAAAGTGTGCACAAGGCAGAAATAGATGGCTCATGACTGCAAGCTGAACAATTCACCGGAAAAATGGCTTGAGCAAGGTACTGAATTGGGTGCCAGACAATAGAATAACGTTACAAATGCTAGGAAATGCTAGACAAGTCACTGTTTACTAACTTTGATTGTAGAGAGGTCTGTGCAATAATTACACAAATAAAGACAAAACTGGTGGTGGTAGGACATCAGATATGCACAGGAAGTCTAGATATTATTATTATTATTATTATAATCAAGGGGAAGCGCTAAACCCGGAGGATTATACAGCGCCTGGGGGGGGGATGTGGAAGGCATTCAGGCTTAATTCGGGGAACTGGAGCACAGATCCAATTCCCTAAATCAAGAGCCCCTCACCAACATCAAGGAACCTTCCTTGAGGGGCCGGAAGTCTAGATAGAGGTATTACACACATCTAAAGGCTCTTGTGGGCGCTATGGGGTCGTCTACGGGACAGTGGTGATAAGAATACCATGCAAGACACAGAAAATAATCCAAGACTCTGTGGAAATGAAAGATGTGAGCGAATAAGGCAAAGTCTTGTGTGAAGCACAGCTGTGTGTAAACACTTCGGGCACATGCATTCGAACACACTAGCTGGCTGCGGCTTGGGCGCGCAGACAAATGAACAAAAAGCCCCGAGCACAGGGTAGAGGGGAATAAACAAAAAAAATGGGAAAACGGAGTTATGTAAAATACTGTGCAAAATTAAGGCACTAGAACAGAAAAGCAGGGTACACAATTACTGTACGGTTAAGTTATGGAACTTAATGGGGTCTGCTGGAACTTAACGCATTGTGCTCACTTACAAAAATTATGAAATAATTTAATTAGCAAACAAAGCAGAAAAAAACCCACTGCGCAGGCTGGAGAAATTGTGGACAATAGGTGATAGCAGAACACAGGTACTAGCGATGAGGGCACATGGCAGGCGGCTTAGGATAAGCACGCCTGGCACAGAGTAAGCCAGACTGAGGTTCCACGTGGCAAGCCCGATCGTTGCCAACCAGTGTAGAAACGTCGTGAAGAACAAAGCTAGATTAGCAAATGTGCAGAATGCAGGCTGGACACAGAGCATAGAACGTAGCAGGAGTGTGAGGCGGCTGTGGCGAGGGCTGGTGTAGCCAAGGGAAGGCTGACAAAACTGATATCACAGCCTGAAAGTACTCGCGTGGGAAGCAAACACGCCAAAACGACCACACCTTGATTTCCGAAGCTTGGGCGGGCGTAGGGACGCTGTAGAAGGGCTGAAGAAGGCTGCAGGCAAGTGTTGAGGTGCTTTATTCAAGGTTGGAGATGAAATGCGCATATGACCCATGGGCCCGGAGTGTATCTGTCACTCCGGGCCCATGGAGTGTTTCTGTCACTCCGGGCCCATGGGTCATATGCTTGCTTAGAGCATTTGACCCATGGGCCCGGAGTGACAGAAACACTCTATAGATATTAGGGAACTTCAGGAGGATTTGTCTAAATCCTCCTGAAGTTCCCTAATATCTACGATTGAATCAGTTATCCTACCTATCTTTGTGTCATCGGCGAATTTGCTCATTTCACTAGTAATTCCCTCACCAAGATCATTGATATATATTATAAACAACAGCAGGCCCAAGACTGATCCCTGTGGAACGCCATTTGTTACAGATCCCCACTCGGATTTAACCCCATTTATGGACACTCTCTGCTTCCTGTCTGTGAGCCATGACTCGATCCACGAGAGCACTTTTCCCCCAGTGCCATGAGCTGCCACTTTCTTTAACAGTCTTTGGTGCAGAGCTCTATGAAAAACCTTACTAAAATCTAAGTAAATAATATCAAATTCTTTGTCGCGATCAACAGCCTCAAAAGCTTTACTGAAGAAAGTTAATAATTTAGTTAGACAAGAACGGCCTCTCGTGAATTCATGCTGAGTATAATTAATCAAGCTATGCTTATCGAGATGGCTTCTTATAATCTCAGCTATAATTGACTCTAGTAATTTGCCTACAATAGAGGTCAGGGTTATTGGGCGGTAATTTGACGGTAACGACTTGTCCACTGCTTTAAAAATAGGAATTACATTAGCCATCTTCCACATATCAGACACTACACCTGTTTGAAGAGATAAATTAAAAATATTAGTTAATGGTTCACAGAGTTCCATTTTGCATTCCTTAAGAACTCTTGAAAAAATCTCATCAGGATCCGGTGATTTATTTTGTTTCAGTCGGTCAATTTGTTTCATAACCATTTCACTAGTGACTGTGATGTTACATAATTTATCTTCTTCTGGCCCACTATAAAAATTAATTACTGGGATATTGTTAGTGTCTTCCTGTGTAAAAACCGAGAGAAAATAATTATTTAAAATCGAGCACATTTCATTCTCTTTGTCAGTAAGATGCCCATAGTTATTTTTAAGGGGACCTATCTTATCTCTAACTTTCGTGCTATAGACCTGAAAAAAACTTTTTGGGTTAGTTTTTGAATCCCTAGCAACTTTAATTTCATAGTCCCTTTTAGCTTTTCTTATCCCATTTTAACGTCCCTCTTAATGTCAATATACTGATTCATAAGATGACCCTCACCTCTTTTGATACGCCTATAAATTCCTATCTTATGCCCTAGTAGATATTTCAGCCTATTATTCATCCATTTTGGGTCATTTCTATTTGATCTAATTTCTTTATACTGGATAAACATTCTTTGAGCAGCATGTATGATGTTCAGAAAACTGTCATATTGATAGCTCTCTTCGTTACCCCAGTCAACAGATGATGTGTTCTCTAAGTCCATTGTAATCTGCTAAGCGAAAATCTGGAACTGTTACTGAGTTATTGATTTGTGATCGCTTGTGCCGAGTTCCTCATCAATTTCTAAACTATTAACAAGGGTTTCCTTGTTTGCCAGAACCAAATCAAGAAGGTTATTTCTTGATTTGGTTCTGTCACAAATTGCGTCAAAACACAATCCTGAACTACTTCTAAGAAGTCATTTGATTTTAAATTCCGAGTCAAGAAATTCCAATCAATGTGACTAAAGTTAAAGTCCCCTAGAATTACTACATTATCGTGATTTGTGGCCTTAACAATTTCCTCCCACAGTAATTTCCCATGGTCCCTATCTAAGTTCGGGGACGGTATATCATACCTAAAATCAATTTTTCAGGCCCCTCTGAAAATTCTGTGTTACCTCAGATTTTATACCCGTTTTTATGCAACAGTTCAAGTGATCTCGGACATACAGTGCCACCCCACCTCCCTTACCGATATTTCTATCTACTTGGAACAATTTATAACCCTTAATGTGACATTCTGAAGGCATGTCCCGACTTTTGGAATTAAACCATGTCTCAGTGATTGCAAATACATCAATGTTACCTGCACTAGCAACTAATCTCAACTCATCCATCTTATTCCTAGCACTACGGCAATTAGCATAATATAATTTTAAAGACCCTCCTTTCTCTTTACCCTTCCCGCTCATATCTGTTTTTTCACTAAACCTATTACTGTCCTTGTCGCCTAGTGCCATTGGCTTTCCAATATCCACCTCATTCTGCCTATTACTAGTTCCCGTAGGACTCTATACTATTACTACACTGGGACTTCACTGTATTCTCGCCAAAACCCATATCACTATATATACCTAGTTTAAAGCCCTAAGAGCTCCCTCCACTGCGGTTGCCAGTGCCCCCACCCCAGACTTAGATAAGTGAACCCCATCCCTGTCATACATGTCATTTCTGCCATAGAAGAGGTCCCAGTTGTCAATGAATGTTTCCGCATTTTCCTTGTAGTATTTGTCCTGCCAGCAATTGACACCAATTGCCCAGGACAACCATTTGTTTCCAACTCCTCTCCTTGGCAAAATACCACATATGACAGGGTTCCCACCCTTCTTCCTAATTATCTCTATTGCTGACCTATACCTGCTAATCAGGACCTCACTCCTACGTCTGCCAACACCGTTGCCTCCTGCACTGAGGCAGATAATAGGATTGCTCCCATTACCTTTCATGATGTCATCCAGATGGCTAACAATATCCCCCATCCCAGCCCCAGGAAAACATACCCTGGGCCTCCTCTTCATGTCCCTAAGACAAAAGGCCCTATCCATAAACTTAACTTGACTGTCTCCAACTAAAACAATGTTCTTACCTTCATTTGTGCAATTTATCGTGACGTTCTTGATGGTCTTCATTGGGGTATCAAGGGATGTCTCACTCACGTCTGCCAATGCTCCCTTGGTGCTCGTTGTGACGTTCCCAGTAGACAACCCACATTCGTCTGGTAACACCGAAAATGGGTTGGAAGTCTCCACAGCAATCTTTTGGATCTTCGTTGTTTCCGCCACTCCAACAAACTTCTTGATTTTCAGCTCTGTTCCATGTTGGCCGGCCACTGACCAAGTTCCTCTCTTGACTTGAGGACTCACAATAGGAGGATTACTTCGAATCCTCTTGTTTTCCTCCGTCAGTCGCCGTATCTCAAGCTTAGCAACCCTAAGCTCCTCTTTCAGCTGCTGGTACAGTTACTCAAGAGAGGACATCTTGTGCAGATTCAAGGAGAACACACTGGACAGAACTTCACAGAGGTAAGTATACGTCACCACTGAGCTAAGTACACGTCACCACTGAGCTAAGTACACGTCACCAACTTAAATCCATTATTCCTGGTTCTTACCTGGTTCGACACCCTCAGTACTTTATTAATATCTCCTTTGTTTATACCCGTCATCCACTTATACACTTCAGTGATATCTCCCGTCATTCTTCGTCTTTCCAGAGAGAGGACATTTAAGGCTTCAAGTCTATCTCCATACGGGAGATTCCTTACACTAAATCACTTTAGTCATTCTTCTCTGTATGTTCTCTAATGAGTCTATGTCCATCCTGTAGTAAAGGAACCAAAACTGAGCAGCATAATCTAAATGAGGCCTCACTAGTGATGTATAGAGCTGTAAAATAACTTTTGGACTTCTGTTACTTACACTTCTGGAAATAAATCCAAGTAATCTGTTAGCCTTGTTGCGAACAGTAAGGCACTGCTGTCTTGGCTTTAGATTTCTGCTTACCATGACTCCCAAGTCTTTTTCACATTCTGTATGATCAAGCTCTACTACACCTAGATTATAGCTTCGAGGGTTATTTTCATTACCAAGGACTAGTACCTTACACTCATCCACATTGAACTTCATCTGCCATTTTTCAGACCAAGACTTTAACTTGTCCAAATCCTCCTGGAGTTCATTTCTATCCTCCTCAGAATGAATTATACGGCCTATCTTTGTATCATCGCAAATTTACTCATGCCACTCGTAATCCCTTCATTAAGGTCATTAATGTAAATTATGAACAAGAGAGGGCCTAAAACTGATCCTTGTGGAACGCCACTAGTGACTAATCCCCATTCAGATTTCACCCGTTAATGGTAACTCTCTGCTTTATATTGGTAAGCCATT
Organism: Cherax quadricarinatus; assembly: GCF_038502225.1. Classification (NCBI taxonomy): domain Eukaryota; kingdom Metazoa; phylum Arthropoda; class Malacostraca; order Decapoda; family Parastacidae; genus Cherax; species Cherax quadricarinatus. The sequence continues at coordinate 20,592 of NW_027196022.1, read as the reverse complement.
CCTCTATCCATGCTAGAACTTTACCTCCTATACCATGAGCTGCCACTTTTCTTAAGAGTCTCTTGTGAGGTACTCTATCGAAGGCTTTACTAAAATCCAAATAAACAATATCATATTCCTTATCACTGTCAACTGCCTCAAATGTTCTATTGAAGAACGTCAGTAAATTTGTCAGGCAGGAACGACCTCTCGTGAATCCATGCTGAGCTTCATTTACCAAGTTATGCTCTTCAAGGTGACTTCTGATAATGTCAGCTATAATTGATTCTAATAACTTGCCCACTATAGATGTCAGGCTTATTGGACGGTAATTTGAAGGAGTGGACTTATCCCCTGATTTGAATATAGGAACCACATTAGCCGTCTTCCACAACTCTGGCACAATACCGGTAAGGATGGAAGCATTGAACACACTCGTTAATGGCTGACTAGGCTCCATCTTGCATTCCTTAAGTACCCTGGAAAACAGCTCATCGGGTCCCGGTGACTTATTTTCCTTCAGTTTGTCTATCTGTTCAATAACCATTTCCCTCGTGACAGTAATAGTAGTTAATTTAAATTCATCAGGAACTAAATAATTGTTAATTACTGGAATCTCATTTACATTTTCCTGTGTAAAAACTGACAAAAAATAGTACTACCCAAACTAACTTGAGAGAGACTTCGCTTAGAGTGGTGCTTGCCTACCCAAGGGCAGGAAGCCTGTTGCTGCCTGAAGTCTCTACGCCTGTCGACTGCTCGCCATACAGCCAGTCTCGCCACCGCTCGGGATATACAGTGTTCCATCAAGCTACAGTACCAGGCAAGTACGTGTGTCTACCTACACGTACTTGCCTAGCTGAGTGCTCTCACTTTTTGGCCGATTGTCACAGCCACAACTGTTTATTCACCTTTACGTAACTAGATGATTCCTTCGTTGCCTTCCACCTCCCACACCCCTTCCTCTCTCCCTCTACCGCCCACACCTGCCTCTGTCTCTTCTAAATCCAATTCCTTCTCGCTAAACCTCAAATTCTCTACTACTGATGTCACTATCTGTCCTGAAAATTTATTATATCAGATCACTGGTGCACCTCAACAAAAAGTCTTTAAAACCAACACAGGCTTCAAACTCCTTCTTGACAAACATTCCTACGAAACGTACACCTCAACCAAGACCAGACAAAAACTTCTCAACGCAGGCTTCACCATTATTTGGACTCCTGAGCACCGTGCCAAAAGCACAGTCTTTGCTAAACACTCAGACTATTCTCTCCTGACAGCCTATGACACAGACAAAGAAGACTTAATCAAAGACATCAAGTCTAAGAACAAAGTCTATGTTGACGATATTTACAGACCCGAAAACTCTACCATTCTCAAAATACGCTGTTCTACTCCTTCTGACGCCTCTACATTCTTCAGTCAAGGAATCCTTGCCAAGACCATCCGCATACCTCCAAACACTCTCTTCACTCTGAACTTCCACCCAATCACACAATGTCTTAAATGCTACAAATTCGGCCACGACAAAAACACATGCACATCCACACAAGTCTGCTCCAGATGTTCAGCAACTGGCCACTTCTGGAATACTTGCAACCTCCCCTTTAAATGTTCTAACTGCGGCGGGTAACACACTGCAGTTACAAATTCCTGCCCCTCTAGAAAAAACATTCTCTCCTCCCTCAGAGCAAGCCAACCTCCATCCCTTCCCAACCCCCTCCCTGTACCTCCCTCCCCTACCAAACAACCTTCCCCCACCCCAATGCCAGGGCCTCCCCACACACTTGGTCTACCTCTTCTACCCTAAACACATCAAACACCAACACACAGACTACAAACACCTTTCCATCTATGCCTACACCCACACTAGACTACAAAACTAACTGTCAGCTCGCCACTGTTGCCCACTCTGCGATGGTAATCTCTCAGGCTTTCCAGTCAGACTACTCACATGTCCTTAACCTAATCTTGTCTGCTAACAATCTCTTCCCTCTCTAATCATCCCTCCTTCTTGCTTCTCTTCTAAACCCGCTACAACCTCTCCCACTCCCCCTCTTCCTACACCCTCCAGCTCTCCTCCTCCTCTACCCCTCTTCACTCCCACCAACACCCCTCTGCCCCTACCCCTCTTTACATCTACCCCTCCTACCAACACCCCTCCTCCCCTACCCCTCTTAACTACTTCTACTACTCCCCCCACCTCTTCACCCACTTCTTCCTCCATTACCAAAGCTTCCACTTCCTCTGCATCCACCATCGCCCACTCCTCCTCCACCACATCCAAGACTTCATCCAGGTCCAACTCCTCCTCCAAATGAAATCCACTCAACCCTAAACCTGCCCCAACTTCTGATATACAGACCAAAGAACATAAAAACAGATCCATCTCTTCTTCCCCCTCCAGGAAACGGATCCGTAACACCTACAAACACAAATCCACCGATGGCACCTCTATCATGGGCTTTAATCCAAACTTCCTCAATACTAACTTTGGTATGACGAAACCATTAAATCATGTTTAAGGTGATTCAGTTCAACGTATGTTCTTACTTTACAATTAGACACCTACTGGCCGAGCTCCTTGAAGCAGAGAGGCCAGATATTGTTTTGCTAAACAGTACCTGCCTCAAAGCCCCTCAACGTATCCGCCATTATGGTTATACTGCACTACAGTCCCCCTATGATCCCCACGATGGGGTTGCCATCCTTGTCAAATCCAACATAAAACATGAATTTTTCCCAATCCCTTTTATTCACCAACACTGTCTTGCGGTCAGAATACACACCCACCTTGGACCCTTCATCTTTTTCACCACCTATGCTCGCCCTAACACTATTCTCAACATACATGATCTTTCCTTAGTCTTCAACTACACCAACACTCCAACATACCTACTAGCTGATATGAACGCCAAACACACCACCTTCCATCACACCAGTAACAACCAACTTGGTCATCAATTACTCAACTTCACAAACCACAAACACCTAGTTCAAAGCATTAGTTTATATATAAAAACTTTTGTATATACAGTTTCATACAAGATATGAATATAAATGTCAGTTTTTGGCTAGTGGCAATTTTATTATGTATGTTCAGGGGTAGGTTGTCATCCGTTAGTTATAAGGATGTTGTTTTCTTATAAATGTTTCATGTATTGTGATTCTGTCAATGTGTGATATGCATGTTTACTGTGTATTTTAAATAAATAAAAAAAAAATAAGTTCACCTCGGCCCAGACTTCAACACCTTCTACAACCACGCTGGCCAAGGCAAACCCGACATCATTCTGGCAAAATGAGCCAGCTTTCTCTTTCAACACTACACATCACTTGGCCCTGTTACAGGCTCTGATCACATTCCCATCATCTTACACATCTCCTCCAACCCTATCCTCATCCCGGCCACACTTTCCTTCTCCTACAAGAACTCTGACTGGAATGCCTTCAAACAACACATAGATAATACTAACCTCACCTATGACTGCAACAACAAACCCATCTCTGGCATTGACACTCAACTTGCTGTCATCCAGGACACCATTACACAAGCAGCCAACACCGCAATACCAAAGAAAACCCACAACACTCGTTATTCCTTCAAACCCTTAATCAGAACAAGAAGACTTATTATCTGCTACCACAACGGCTTCCTCTACAACACAGATTTATTCAAGTCCGATTAGATCTCACTTACCTCAGAAACAACATTCTACACAGTCTAGACCAAGACCACAACAATCACTAGTCACAGCTCATACTACAAGCGGACAAAAAGCGTATCAAAAACACCAAAGCCTTCTGGAACTTTATCAAAAAAATCAGAGGCACCACTCCAACCAACAAATTCAAACACATCACTCACAACAACACACACATCTCAAACCCGCAGGCTGCTACTAACATCTTCAAACACATCTGGGAGAACATCTTCCATCCTCACCCACCCCACCCTAACGCTATCCAACACATTCAGAACATAGAACACTAGAACACTACACACACACACACACGAAACAACACCAGATAGCCACATCCATCTGGACTCTCTTACCTCCTCTCAAGAACTTGACACTCCTTTCACCAACACAGACATTAAAACTCTCCTCAGACACCTTCCTCCCAAGGCCCCTGGTGCCTCTGGCCTAAACCATATTAACCTGAAGCACCTTCCTGACTTTATAATTACTGCCTACACAAACCTCCTCAATGCCTCCCTTGCCTCTGGATACTTCCCTTCCCTCTTCAAAGCTGCTACTGCTATCCTCTTTCCTAAACCCAATAAAGACCACTCTGACCCTAGAAACTGTCGCCCTATCAGCCTCCTCGAAACTTTAGGAAAACTCTTCGAAAAACTCATCAACCATCGCATTCGCAGATACCTGGAACACAACTCTCTACTTTCTGTTGGTCAATTTGGCTTCAGAGCTCACAGATCCACACAGGATGCCATTAACATCATTCTCAACTACATCCACATAAACACAACAAAGAAACAGGACAGCTCTGGTTACAAAAGACGTAGAAAAAGCTTTTGACACTGTCTGCCATGAAGGGCTCAAACACAAACTCTGCACTAACTTTAACCTGCCTCTTACTACTGGTAAACTCCTCTGCAACTTCCTAGACGGCCGCACTATGAGAATCAAATTCCAAAGCTGTTATTCTGACTACTTCACACTAAATGCTGGAGTACCCCAGGGATCTGTCCTCTCCCCTACCCTCTACATTTTATACACTAACGACATTCCAACACCTGTATACCACAACTCCATCACTCTAGCCTATGCAGACGACATTTCACAACTTATCACTCACGCCAATATAGATACACTCTCACCCAAAACACAAAATGAGGTCGACAGGATAGCCATCTGGGAACAAAAATGGAGGATCAAATCCAATGCAGCTATATCCAGCATTACATATTTTAACTATAGGAAACGTGGTCCTCCATTACCTGTCGAGCTCAGAACAGCTGACACCCGCACTTACATCCCCATCACACAATCTGTCACTGTCCTTGGTGTTAATCTTCCTTCTTTGCTTACACGGACACATTCACTCAAGGCATGCAATAGTTAGTAAGGCCCTTGCGGGCCTCTACAAGCTGAAACATGCCTCCCAACGCACCAAACTACACCTCTACAAATCCCTAATACGTCCTCTGATAACTTACTCCCTTCTAGCCCTGTATCTTGCAGCTAAAACGAACTTACTTAAACTGCAGCGTGTCCAGAACAAGGCACTGCGCTGGGTGCTTGATGTCAGATGGGAGGGCTTCGCCACAAGCGAGTCTCTCCATGCCCAATTAGACATCACTGCGCTGAATCTTTACTGGAAAGCGCTCAGTGACAGACAGATAAACAAACTTGAGACACGACATGAGTACTGGACCTCTCTCCTTGACAAAGACATCCGCAGACCCACAAACCAACACAACCTTTTCTACTCACTGTATGATCCTGCTCCTAACCCTATTTACAAATAACCTTGGATTCTCTTACAGGTACCCTGCGCTGTTCATTCTCTGACCCACGTGGTTCAATTCCACACTCCTCTCAAGCGCTAATCTTCGCCTGTCCCGTCCTTCCCGCTCACCCCACCGGAGTCCCAACAGACGAGCCTGAATTTCTGTTATCAATATCTGTCCCACGATCGCCTTAGCTGCTGGGTTAAGCCCTGGCTCTATTTCTGCGACTAAGAACACTCCTCTCCAGAGCTAATCTTCGTCTGTCCTGTCTTCCCCGCTCACCCCATTTGGGATCTTAATCTAAACTTGTTCGTTCGTTCGTTCGCCTCTGCTTCAGAATCTCAACAACCACGGTGCTCTAAACACCACCTCCAAGGCTGAGGGACTGATTACCTCATCTTTTGTACATAGTTCTTCTGTTTTCTTATTATGTCCAAGAATCTGTATTGATAAAGCCGCTGGATGGCGATACGTCTACAATAAAGATAACCAGATGTTGCACAAGTGTCTTAACTTTCTTATATATATATATATATATATATATATATATATATATATATATATATATATATATATATATATATATATATATATATATATATATATATATATATATATATATATATATATATATATATATATATATATATATATTAAAGGTGAATACAGGAAAGAGTAAGGTTATGAGGATAACAAAAAGATTAGGTGATGAAAGACTGAATATCAGATTGGAGGGAGAGAGTATGGAGGAGGTGAATGTACGTATTCAGATATTTGGGAGTGGACGTGTCAGCGGATGGGTCTTTGAAAGATGAGGTGAATCATAGAATTGATGAGGTGAAAAGAGTGAGTGGTGCACTTAGGAGTCTGTGGAGACAAAGAACTTTGTCCTTGGAGGCAACGAGGGGAATGTATGAGAGTATAATTTTACCAACGCTCTTATATGGGTGTGAAGCATGGGTGATGAATGTTGCAGCGAGGAGAAGGCTGGAGGCAGTGGAGATGTCGTGTCTGAGGGCAATGTGTGATGTGAATATAATGCAAAGAATTCGTAGTTTGGAAGCTAGGAGGAGGTGCGGGATTACCAAAACTGTTGTCCATAGGGCTGAGGAAGGGTTGTTGTGGTGGTTCGGACATGTAGAGAGAATTGAGCGAAACAGAATGACTTCAAGAGTATATCAGTCTGTAGTGGAAGGAAGGCGGGGTAGGGGTCGGCCTAGGAAAGGTTGGAGAGAGGGGGTAAAGGAGGTTTTGTGTGCGAGGGGCTTGGACTTCCAGCAGGCATGCGTGAGCGTGTTTGATAGGAGTGAATGGAGAAAAATGGTTTTTAATACTTGACGTGCTGTTGGAGTGTGAGCAAAGTAACATTTATGAAGGGGTTCAGGGAAACCGGCAGGCCGGACTTGAGTCCTGGAGATGGGAAGTACAGTGCCTGCACTCTGAAGGAGGGGTGTTAATGTTGCAGTTTAAAAACGGTAGTGTAAAGCACCCTTCTGGCGCAAGACAGTGATGGAGTGAATGATGGTGAAAGTTTTTCTTTTTCGGGCCACCCTGCCTTGGTGGGAATCGGCCAGTGTGATAATAATAATAAATATATATATATATATATATATATATATATATATATATATATATATATATATATATATATATATATATATATATATATATATATATATATATATATATATATATATATATATATATATATATATGTATGTATGTATATATATATATATATATATATACAGACAGATCTATATATATATATATATATATATATATACATACATCTATGTATATATATATATATATATATATATATATATATGTATGTATATATATATATATGTATGTATATATATATATATATGTATATATATATATATATATATATATATATATATATATATATATATATATATATATATATATATATATATTTTTTTTTTTTTTTTTTTATTATCACACCGGCCGATTCCCACCAAGGCAGGGTGGCCCGAAAAAGAAAAACTTTCACCATCATTCACTCCATCACTGTCTTGCCAGAAGGGTGCTTTACACTACAGTTTTTAAACTGCAACATTAACACCCCTCCTTCAGAGTGCAGGCACTGTACTTCCCATCTCCAGGACTCAAGTCCGGCCTGCCGGTTTCCCTGAATCCCTTCATAAATGTTACTTTGCTCACACTCCAACAGCACGTCAAGTATTAAAAACCATTTGTCTCCATTCACTCCTATCAAACACGCTCACGCATGCCTGCTGGAAGTCCAAGCCCCTCGCACACAAAACCTCCTTTACCCCCTCCCTCCAACCCTTCCTAGGCCGACCCCTACCCCGCCTTCCTTCCACTACAGACTGATACACTCTTGAAGTCATTCTGTTTCGCTCCATTCTCTCTACATGTCCGAACCACCTCAACAACCCTTCCTCAGCCCTCTGGACAACAGTTTTGGTAATCCCGCACCTCCTCCTAACTTCCAAACTACGAATTCTCTGCATTATATTCACACCACACATTGCCCTCAGACATGACATCTCCACTGCCTCCAGCCTTCTCCTCGCTGCAACATTCATCACCCACGCTTCACACCCATATAAGAGCGTTGGTAAAACTATACTCTCATACATTCCCCTCTTTGCCTCCAAGGACAAAGTTCTTTGTCTCCACAGACTCCTAAGTGCACCACTCACTCTTTTTCCCTCATCAATTCTATGATTCACCTCATCTTTCATAGACCCATCCGCTGACACGTCCACTCCCAAATATCTGAATACGTTCACCTCCTCCATACTCTCTCCCTCCAATCTGATATTCAATCTTTCATCACCTAATCTTTTTGTTATCCTCATAACCTTACTCTTTCCTGTATTCACCTTTAATTTTCTTCTTTTGCACACCCTACCAAATTCATCCACCAATCTCTGCAACTTCTCTTCAGAATCTCCCAAGAGCACAGTGTCATCAGCAAAGAGCAGCTGTGACAACTCCCACTTTGTGTGTGATTCTTTATCTTTTAACTCCACGCCTCTTGCCAAGACCCTCGCATTTACTTCTCTTACAACCCCATCTATAAATATATTAAACAACCACGGTGACATCACACATCCTTGTCTAAGGCCTACTTTTACTGGGAAAAAATTCCCCTCTTTCCTACATACTCTAACTTGAGCCTCACTATCCTCGTAAAAACTCTTCACTGCTTTCAGTAACCTACCTCCTACACCATACACTTGCAACATCTGCCACATTGCCCCCCTATCCACCCTGTCATACGCCTTTTCCAAATCCATAAATGCCACAAAGACCTCTTTAGCCTTATCTAAATACTGTTCACTTATATGTTTCACTGTAAACACCTGGTCCACACACCCCCTACCTTTCCTAAAGCCTCCTTGTTCATCTGCTATCCTATTCTCCGTCTTACTCTTAATTCTTTCAATTATAACTCTACCATACACTTTACCAGGTACACTCAACAGACTTATCCCCCTATAATTTTTGCACTCTCTTTTATCCCCTTTGCCTTTATACAAAGGAACTATGCATGCTCTCTGCCAATCCCTAGGTACCTTACCCTCTTCCATACATTTATTAAATAATTGCACCAACCACTCCAAAACTATATCCCCACCTGCTTTTAACATTTCTATCTTTATCCCATCAATCCCGGCTGCCTTACCCCCTTTCATTTTACCTACTGCCTCACGAACTTCCCCCACACTCACAACTGACTCTTCCTCACTCCTACAAGATGTTATTCCTCCTTGCCCTATACACGAAATCACAGCTTCCCTATCTTCATCAACATTTAACAATTCCTCAAAATATTCCTTCCATCTTCCCAATACCTCTAACTCTCCATTTAATAACTCTCCTCTCCTATTTTTAACTGACAAATCCATTTGTTCTCTAGGCTTTCTTAACTTGTTAATCTCACTCCAAAACTTTTTCTTATTTTCAACAAAATTTGTTGATAACATCTCACCCACTCTCTCATTTGCTCTCTTTTTACATTGCTTCACCACTCTCTTAACTTCTCTCTTTTTCTCCATATACTCTTCCCTCCTTGCATCACTTCTACTTTGTAAAAACTTCTCATATGCTAACTTTTTCTCCCTTACTACTCTCTTTACATCATCATTCCACCAATCGCTCCTCTTCCCTCCTGCACCCACTTTCCTGTAACCACAAACTTCTGCTGAACACTCTAACACTACATTTTTAAACCTACCCCATACCTCTTCGACCCCATTGCCTATGCTCTCATTAGCCCATCTATCCTCCAATAGCTGTTTATATCTTACCCTAACTGCCTCCTCTTTTAGTTTATAAACCTTTACCTCTCTCTTCCCTGATGCTTCTATTCTCCTTGTATCCCATCTACCTTTTACTCTCAGTGTAGCTACAACTAGAAAGTGATCTGATATATCTGTGGCCCCTCTATAAACATGTACATCCTGAAGTCTACTCAACAGTCTTTTATCTACCAATACATAATCCAACAAACTACTGTCATTTCGCCCTACATCATATCGTGTATACTTATTTATCCTCTTTTTCTTAAAATATGTATTACCTATAACTAAACCCCTTTCTATACAAAGTTCAATCAAAGGGCTCCCATTATCATTTACACCTGGCACCCCAAACTTACCTACCACACCCTCTCTAAAAGTTTCTCCTACTTTAGCATTCAAGTCCCCTACCACAATTACTCTCTCACTTGGTTCAAAGGCTCCTATACATTCACTTAACATCTCCCAAAATCTCTCTCTCTCCTCTGCATTCCTCTCTTCTCCAGGTGCATACACGCTTATTATGACCCACTTCTCGCATCCAACCTTTACTTTAATCCACATAATTCTTGAATTTACACATTCATATTCTCTTTTCTCCTTCCATAACTGATCATTTAACATTACTGCTACCCCTTCCTTTGCTCTAACTCTCTCAGATACTCCAGATTTAATCCCATTTATTTCCCCCCACTGAAACTCTCCTACCCCCTTCAGCTTTGTTTCGCTTAGGGCCAGGACATCCAACTTCTTTTCATTCATAACATCAGCAATCATCTGTTTCTTGTCATCCGCACTACATCCACGCACATTTAAGCAACCCAGTTTTATAAAGTTTTTCTTCTTCTCTTTTTTAGTAATTGTATACAGGAGAAGGGGTTACTAGCCCATTGCTCCCGGCATTTTAGTCGCCTCATACGACACGCATGGCTTACGGAGGAAAGATTCTTTTCCACTTCCCCATGGACAATAGAAGAAATAAAAAGAACAAGAGCTATTTAGAAAAAGGAGAAAAACCTAGATGTATGTATATATATATATATGCATGTGCGTGTCTATGAAGTGTGACCAAAGTGTAAGTAGGAGTAGCAAGATATCCCTGTTATCTTAGCGTGTTTATGAGACAGAAAAAGAAACCAGCAATCCTACCATCATGCAAAACAGTTACAGGTTTTTGTTTCACAGTCATCTGGCAGGACGGTAGTACTTCCCTGGGTGGTTGCTGTCTACCAACCTACTACCTAGATATATATATAGATATATATATATATATATATAGATATATATATATATATATATATATAGATATATATATATATATATATAGATATATGTCGTGCCGAATAGGCAGAACTTGCGATGTTCTCTTAAGTAACACCGCTCATATTGCCATATAGGACAAATGAAAATTTGTGTATGCAATAATTTCGCCAAAATCATTCTGAAGCTAACGAAAAAAAATATATTTGATTGTGTTTGTTTAGTACTAAATTATTGTAAACGTATTTAAAATATATTTAGTTGGGTTAGGCTAAAATAAATTGTTCTTCTTATAATAAGGTTAGGTAAGTTTTCAAAGATTCTTTTGGTGCAAAATTAAAATATTTTTCATTAACATTAATGAAAAAATATATCTTTAAACGTATAAGAGAAAATTTTAGAAAAGACTTCATTTTAAATGAGTTCTTCCTAACTGACCAGTTTTACATATTCGGCACGACATATATATATATATATATATATATATATATATATATATATATATATATATATATATATATATATATATATATATATATTTATATACAAACACTGATCTCTGGCTGAAGGAGACTCGAACCTACGAACCTTGGAACAAGGTACGCAGTGCTTTACCATTCTACCCACACTGGACAATACCTTGGAGTCCAGCTTGCGCTAGACTTTGATCCAAGGCAGCCAGCTTTCAGGGAGAAGGCTTACAGCTTTTCATCTCATCCCCTGCATGCATCAGCATTACTAGAGATTTTAACAATGCAAGGAATTCGCAAGAGCAGGCAAAATATACACTGCGTACCTTGTTCCAAGGTTCGTAGGTTCGAGTCTCCTTCAGCCAGAGATCAGTGTTTGTGTATATTTCGCCTGCTTTTGCGAATTCCTTTCATTGTTAATACCTCTAGTAAGGCTGATGTATGCAGGGGATGAGATGAAAAGCTGTAAGCCTTCTCCCTGAAAGCTGGCTGCCTTGGATCAAAGTCTAGCGCAAGCTGGACTCCAAGGTATTGTCCAGTGTGGGTAGATTGGTAAATCACTGCGTACCTTGTTCCAAGGTTCGTACGTTCGAGTCTCCTTCAGCCAGTGATCAGTGTTTGTATATATTTCGCCTGTTCTTGCGAATTCCTTGCATTGTTATTATCTCTAGTAAGGGTGATGCATGCAGGGGATGAGATGAAAAGCTGTAAGCCTTCTCCCTGAAAGCTGGCTGCCTTGGATCAAAGCCTAGGGCAAGTTGGACTCCAAGGTATTGTCCAGAGTGGGTAGATTGGTAAACCACTGCGTACCTTGTTCCAAGGTTCGTAGTTTCGAGTCTCCTTCAGCCAGTGATCAGTGTTTGTGAATATTTCGCCTGCTTTTGCGAATTCCTTGCGTTGTTAATATCTCTAGTAAGGCTGATGCATGCAGGGGATGAGACGATAAGCTGTAAGCCTTCTCCCTGAAAGCTGGCTGCCTTGGATCAAAGTCTAGCGCAAGCTGGACTCCAAGGTATTGTCCAGTGTGGGTAGATTGGTAAAACACTGCGTACCTTGTTCCAAGGTTCGTAGGTTCGAGTCCCCTTCAGCCAGAGATCAATGTTTGTATATATTTCGCCTGTTCTTGCGAATTCCTTGCATTGTTAATATCTCTAGTAAGGCTGATGCATGCAGGGGATGAGATGAAAAGCTGTAAGCCTTCTCCCTGAAAGCTGGCTGCCTTGGATCAAAGTCTAGCGCAAGCTGGACTCCAAGGTATTGTCCAGTGTGGGTAGAATGGTAAAGCACTGCGTACCTTGTTCCAAGGTTCGTAGGTTCCAGTCCCCTTCATCCAGAGATCAGTGTTTGTGTATATTTCGCCTGCTCTTGCGAATTCCTTGCATATATATATATATATATATATATATATATATATATATATATATATATATATATATATATATATATATATATATATATATATATATATATATATATATATATATATATATATATATATATATATATATATATATATATATATATATATATGTCGTGCCGAATAGGCAGAACTTGCGATCTTGGCTTAAATAGCAACGTTCATCTCGTGGCGAGGGCCACGAGATCATAAAGGGGTTCCTGGAGGACATGGAAAGGGGAAGAGGGGCGTTGGTGGCATTGGATTGGCAAGGGGCTTATGACAGGGTGGAAAGAAATGCTTTGAGGGATATTCTCCTATGACAGGGGTGTGGCGAGGAAATAGTGGGGTGGGTGGATACGTTGTACTCAAACACGAAGGTAAGGGTGCAAATCGCTGGGTGTGTGGGGGAGGGAGTCATCATGGAGCGGGGTCTTCGGCAGGGATGTCCATTATCACAACTATTGTTTGCATGTGTTCACGATCCCTTTTATAGGATGGTGGAGGATCGTCTAAGGACAGGCGGGGGGGATGGTGACTGAAGCCTTGGCCTGGTTTGGTGGGCTATGTTAATGATACAACTATTTTGGTGAGTGAGGAGACACGGTTAGGACTTTTGGGGGAAGTTGTACACAATTTTGGGAGAGCTACTGGGATGAAGGTAAATCTGGAAAAGTCAATGATAATGGGGCTGGGAGATTAGAATGGGGATGTGATGTTGTGCAGCGGAGGACCGGGAGTCTGAAAATCTGCGGTGTCATGTATGAGGCTGACCTGAGTGCTGCCAGGGTTAACAATTCGAATAGGATGGTGGAACAGGTGCAGCGACGTTTGGGAAAGCTGCGACCTCACCATTTAACCCTTAGGCAACGTGCGATTGTCATCAATGTATTACTGTATAGTAAAGTCTGGTTTGTTTCAGCTGTGATGCCGTTAACAGGAACGGCGATCACAGGTATTCTTAGAATGGTCAAATTTTTGTGGGGTTCAGGGTGGAACTGGTTGCGAAGGGAGGTAGTGACATTGCCGGTGTGTAGGGGAGGGTTGGATTTGCTGGACTTGAGAAAGCGCTTGAAATGTGTGTTTATTAAGAGGGAAGTGATAGAGGGGGGGGGGGGAGCTAGATAATCTACATGATCACCTGAGGAAATGGTATGGAGGGGCGGAAATGAAGGAATGTGAAACAGTGTTACGTGCCTTAGTGTTAGCCAGGGAACCGGGAAAAGTACAGGTGCAAACTTTGTGTAAATTGTTAGAGGGACATGTGGCGCCGGTTGAAGGGATCTACCCCATGTATGCATGAGATGTAATACGGCGAAGATTTAGTAAATTAAGGATACGACCTAGGACGCGTGAAATTATGTATCGTTTTCTGCATGGGATTTTGCCAACGGGAGCGATGCTCCGAGATAGGAGGGTTATCGAGGGTGGGGGGTGTGGCAGATGCAGTGGGGAAGAGACTGCGTATCATGTTGTCTATTTTTGTGAAGGTTTGGAGTGCATCAAGGTATGGATGAGTAAGGTAGTGGTGAGGGTGGGGGGTCAAGGTGTGTCGGTATTGCGAGTGTTGAGTCTTGATATGAGTGGTGTGGATGAGGGTGTGGTAAGGGGTTTAGCATATGTAATCGTGGACTACATATATGTTTTGTGGGGTATGAGGGGGGAAGTGGGGTGGGGATGTGCTGAGAAGGACTTTGGCGGCGACGTTTTATCGAACTTTGTGTCGCAATAGAGACATTTTTGGGAAAAGGTGGGATGAGGTTTTTTCTGAGGGTTATAGAGGACTAACAATAGGGAATTTATTGGCGTTATAAGGGGCTTTAACTGTCGGGGTGAGTAGGTTGGTAAAAGGAGGGGAGGTTCAGGGGTATTCAACGGGCTCACCTCCTTTGGTGTGCAGTGATGGGTGGTTGGGTGTCATTGGAGGTACTCATGTGGGACTAGATTAGAATGAACATTCAAATGGTATAAAATACCGACAGGTTGTTAGGCAAGACACATATGCAACAGTTAGGTATCTTTATTTCGAAACGTTTCGCCTGCACAGTAGGCTTCTTCAATCGAGTACAGAAAAGTTGATAGAAGCAGAAGATACTTGAAGACGATGTAATCAGTCCATCACCCTTGAAGTTTTGAGGTGGTCAGTCCCTCAGTTAGGTTCAGAATGAGTTTTGCGATATTATTGCATACATAAATTTTCTCTTGCCTTGATCGACAAGAAGAGCGTCGCTATTTAAGCCAAAATCGCAAGTTTTACCTATTCGGCATGACATATACATAGGGACTGAAGTTCGAGCCTCTGGTCCACCCTTCCGTTTATCTATTGGCAATTGTTAATTACAGCTTAATTTGAGTTTACTGCAAGGCAGAGAATTCACAATAAACAGGAGTGATTCAAAATCGTGTTTATTTTCGATGTAGTAATGTGTAGAGGGAAGTTGAAGTAGTAAACTATGGACATAAGACAGATCATCAGAATGTTGGCAATACTTTTCTAGTTGATAAATTAGACACATGTGCAACTCTTGGGTATCTTTATTGAGGAAACGTTTCGCCACACAGTGGCTTCATCAGTCCATACATAGGAGAAACTTGAAGAACAGGAGGAGAATGAGGTAATCAGTCCCTCAACCTTGAGTCGATGTGTTCAGTCCATCAATCTTGAATAGAACACATCGACTCAAGGTTGAGGGACTGATTACCTCATTCTCCTCCTGTTCTTCAAGTTTCTCCTACGTATGGACTGATGAAGCCACTGTGTGGCGAAACGTTTCCTCAATAAAGATACCCAAGAGTTGCACATGTGTCTAATTTATCAACATGTCGGTTCTCTGAACCATTCATCTACTTTTCTAGTTGTTTTCTTTATTTTCAGAATTTTATATAAACAGCCGATAATGACGACCAATATATAACCTGGTTAACCAAAATAAAAGGACCAGATATAATGTGTAATTTTTCCAATATTTTCTTCATCTCATTGTTAAATATTTTCTTAATTTTTAAATGAATATTAAAAACAATATTTTATAGTATATTCAATAATTAATATCTATATATTATTTACAATACTTTATATTATTTTTCCAGTATTTTTTTTTTAAATAGGAAAGTATTTATCTTCTTGACCAAAGAAATTTCATGCTAAAAATATATATATTAAATCCGATATTTTAATTTTGTGACCTATAAAAAGGGTGCAAGTTGATCGCAATTATGGAGTTTGTTATAAATAATTTTCAGAAAATAAAGATATATATGATTAAAGTAACGTCAGTGTTTTAATGGCCTTAGTTGCACCTGCAGTTTTCACCTTCATACTTTCTCTAATTACTTAATGATTACATTGCACTTAATGGAGAATAAACTTTCCAAATGAAGCTTTACCTGAAAAGACTAGAATTCGTGATAACAAATAAAAAGTTTAAATATCTATATTTCTTATACAATCTTAGGTCATATTATAATATTATTATCTCGTTCTTCAGCGGCGCTCCTCAACTCCACACTTGACACTTTGCCACTGGCTGGGAATTTTTTTTCATTCTTGTGATCATTATAAAATTGGCTCCACTATTTCCTGTCGCATACATCTTGGAACTTCTCTCATAAACTTTAGTTTTCATCACCAGCAATCACGAACAAGTTGTCTCCCAATGAGCCAACTTCCTAACATTCCCAGTATGGTTACAGACTTGCGTATATTTTTCACTGTCTTTCTGATCACGAGAGTTTTGCTATTCTTTCAGAAATGTCATATTTCTTCTTCAGTAACTATATGTTTGCCTTATTCTTTGCACAACTTCCTCTCCCGATAAAATCTAACAAGAGTTAAAGAATAAAAGGCACAGTACCGTGACTGAAACAATACACAAATAACCCGCACATAAGAGAAAAAAATTATGATGACATTTCGGTCCAAATTAGACGGTTAGTCACACACTAACACACGAACCAAAGAGAGGCAATGCATATACGAGAGGATGGCAGAGATGGGAGATACAGAGGTAAAAAATAAAAAGAAGTGGAGATTATAGTGGAAGAAGTAGTAGTAGTAGTAGTAGTTGTTGTTATTGTTGTTGTTGTTGTTGTTGTTGTTGTTGTTGTTGTTGTTGTTGTTGTTGTTGTTGTTGTTTTGTTGTTGTTGTAGAAATGAAAGTAGAAGTGGAGGAAGCCTAAAAAGAAAACAACGAACACTGCAAGAGAGCTAATGGCGCACTGGGGAAGAAAACACATTGGACAGAACACATTTTCGCAGAAGAGAGAAAAAGCAAAGAAAATATAGGAAAGGAGAAGAGGTTAAGAGAGGAGATAAAAATCAGATAAAGTGACGAGTCTTCTGAAGTTAGGAGCGTTTGACAATGTAATGAGAAAGGAAAGGCATCTTCAGGGACAAACCCTAAACTGAGATTCGTATTAGGAAAGTTGTATGAAAGTGATACTTCAGTATGACGGCAAGTGAACCAGAGGACCAGTCAGTATGGTGACTGTGATCTCTAACACGACAGAGAGGAGCATTATTGGTGTCGACAAGTCTAACACCTCTTTTGTGTTCTTTAAGTCTGTCGGGAAAAGAGTGGGCAGTTTCTCCAAAATACTGGAGAGGATATGAGGAGCTGTAAGTAGAGTGGAACCCGGAACATCAAGAGCAGGAGAAGTACGAACTAGATTACTGCGAAGGATGTTAATTTGGCGAAAATTAAGTTTGATATCTAAGGAACGGAGAGAATTGTTAAGATCTGAAAGACTAGAAATATAGGGAAGGTAGAGAAGAGAAGATTTCACAGGAATAGAGAGTTTGGGAGAGAAGGTTCGTTTACTACTTGTGAAGGCAGAGTATATGAAATCGAAAGGATAGCTAAGACGAGAGAACGAACTGTGAAGATGGGGTATTACCACCGAGTCAGGGAACTGAGAGTTACAAATGAAGAGGGAACGGAAAAAGAGAAAAATTAGAGCATTGCTCTTGACAGAGGGAGTATGATAAGAAAAGTAGTGTATGTACATGCCACTGCGATAGACGGAAAAAGAAAAACCTGTAGCCCAGAGATGGACGTGCTCTTCAAGGAAAGAAAACAAAAAGCTAGATTTCCATTTAGTTTTGAACTTGTTGGAAGGAGAAAGATTGTTAAGGGCATCAAGACGTGACTGGAAGAGACTACAGTCGTAAGGCAAAAAGAGCAAAGATGTCATCTTCATAGAGGATCTAGAAGGAAGGGCGCACACCAGTAGTAGGAAGAACAGTTTTTAAGTATTCCATATAAAGGTTATCAAGAGCAAGGAATAGAGGAAAGCCTATAATGACACCGAAGGGTCGAGAATAAAATTTACCTTGAAAGGAAAAGGGGTTGGAATCCAAAGAAATGGGAATAAGATCAAGAAAACTTCAGTAGGTATAGATAGATGAAGTAACCGCTTCTTGACCTTCATTCTAAGAAAATCGAGAGCATCATCAAGGACATTAGTGAAAAGGAACTCAACGTCAGGACTTAACATCTTACAGGTCGGAAGAGAGCGAACACGCTTCGACGAAGTCTTGAGAGTGACGTGACGTGAACCGGAGTGAGAGTTTCGGCCAGCCAAGAGCCAAGACAATAAGAGACAGAACCTCTGGAAGAAATGATGGGGCACAGAGGGATATCGGGTTTATGAGTTTTAAGAAGACGGTACAGACGGACAAATAACTTGGCAACGCTGAACAATTGTTTCTCTCGTCTTGGCTAACCTTTTGATTTCATAAACTTTGTCTTCTCACGTGCTTAACACACTTTCTTCTATCTAAAACTCCTTTCTCCTGTGAAAACTCTTGTTCTCTGCCTTCCCTACATTTCTAGTGTCTCAAATCTGAACAACTCTTTCCGTTCCTAGGTATCTGACACCTGTATAAATGTACATCGTACTTCTGCTACTGATGCTTCCGAGCTTACTCCATTTACTGGAGAAACTGTCAGCTCTCTTTCTGACAGACTTAAGAGCAGAAAAGAGGTGTTAGATTTGCCGACACCAATGATATTCTTCTCTGTCATGTTAGAGTTCACAGTCATCCTATTGACTGGACCTCTACCTAAACTGTCCACTCTTCTGTCAGCCTTCACAGATGCCGTCTTGTTGAGTATTAGTGCGGGCTTTGTCTCTGTAGATGCCTTTCCTTTCACATTACGTTGTCAAATGCTCCAAACTTCAGAAAACTCGTAACTTGACCTAATTTTTATCTCCTCCTCTCCTTACCTTTTCTCCTTTTCTTTATTTACTTTGTCTTTCCTTACTTTTGCCTATGTGTATTCTGTCTTATGTGTTCTAGGCCCCGCCCTTGTGGGTCATTAGCTCTCTTGCAGCACTTTTATATTATTCTTAGATTTACTTCACTTCTTCTACCACTTCTACTATTACTACTACTACTTCTTCTACTACTACTACTACTACTACTACTACTACTACTACTACTACTACTACTACTAGTACTGATACTATTACTACTACTACTACAACTACCGCTACTACCTCTTCCACTTCTATCTCCACATCCTTCTTTTATTTTTCTACCTCTCTCTCTCTCTCTCATCCCTGTGATCCTCTCGTATCAATATTGGTTCCTCTAACTTCGTGTCTTAGTGTGTGTAACAAGTTAATGGTTCAAGTCGGACCGAAACGTCGTCTTAAGTTTCCTCCTCCTATGTGTGGATTATCTGTATACTAATAAGAAATATAACGTTTTACTAACATCAAATTACGATTCGACAACAAAGGGGAACTTACACTAGGTATAAATATATAGGCATGAGAGGCTAGGTAAGGGTCATCGGTAAACAGGACAATTATTTCCGGAAGCGGGCCTTAGATGATGACCCGCCTTTGGAGCTTCTGGTCATCTGACCGAGGCCTTCCGCTGGCTTACCAGTCCACCCTTTACAAAATTATGGTCATAGTTAAAAACCATTTAATATATATATATATATATATATATATATATATATATATATATATATATATATATATATATATATATATATATATATATATATATATATATATATATATATATATATATATATATATATATATATATATATATATATATACATATATAAATATATATATATATATATATATATATATATATATATATATATATATATATATATATATATATATATATATATATATATATATATATATATATATATATATATATATATATATATATATATATATATATATATGCATGCAAAACAACCACTGTGAAAGAGCAGCGAAACTCCAAGCGCTTTCGTGACTACTCACATTGTCAAGGAACTATGAAAGTAATACATCAAAGGAAGGCAATAAAAGGGCTTAGACCCCTCCTCAAAGTCAACTCCCACAACAAAGAAACACCTGATGCGAGACAATACCGGACTCATAAGAGAAGAGGAACACTGCAGTAGGTCCGCTGGTCCAACTAGACTGGTCCTCACGACAACCCACCAACAAATCATTCTACCCAAGAAATAAGGTTCATTATTTCTCCAATGTATTATTAAACTCTAACCAAATTTTATTAATTGTAAATTAATCTAATTTATACAAACCTAAGGAAATATTCATAATATTTTCAAAACTGCCTTTTATGAAACAAGATTCAATTATATTTCTGTCAACCATGGACTTGCTTGATACAACTTTCTCAACTTTTTGAAAATCATTTGGATGGTTAAAGTCTCTCACATG